>NW_024039704.1:55000-322500 GCF_016077235.1 Cyprinodon tularosa
GGAACCAGGACAAAGCTGACGTTGGCCGCAAGGTTTTTGGCACTCTCTGGGTACATGAAGTGGTGCGTGGTGTGGCTGCCGGCGTCGTCCTCGTAGCCCACAGTGGGGGCCAAATTGATCCTGGAGGAGACAGAGGAAGGGGGCCACATCAGGAGAGATTTCAGGGCTGGCTACAGATCCATCTTTGATTTGTTCTGATTTACTGGACTCATCTGGTTTCCAATACAACCGTCAGCTGTTAATGTAACCATGTAAAACCCTCATAAGGTTAAATTCAGACATATCTGTAGTTCAGCAGCACAGATGAAGCAAATGATTCCTTTGTGATGATAGAAAGTATGTTTACTGCATTGAACAGCAAGGTACCTGCTGGCAGAAAGATTTCTACATTCCCTGAGACTTTCTCCCAAAAGTCACAGCAGTTTAAAGTGTGCAGCTACCTCTGCTGGTAAGGCACAGCAATGGAGGCAGATACGTTCTGCCTCAGAGGAATAATGGAATCAAATAACCCTGTTCCCGGTGTTCTCCAAATTTATTTCTGTTCATTTTTCTCTTTACACTGATAATTTATCATTTTTCCAGCTCAGCGCATTCTGGAATATTAGTCATCCTCCTTTAGCCCCTCTGTCTTCACTCCCCCTCAGCTGCGCCTAATTTAATGTGAATAGCTCCTCTGGTTTGCATGTGATTTTCCTCATGCTTTATGTCCTGTTCTCCATGTTCTCTGCTGGATCCTTATGTTTACGATCTGATCCCTTTGAGCCTGACTGTAACATGTTCATTAAATAGTGTATCACTATGCATTGAAAACAGTGAGTTCTACAGCATTCAGAGACAATGACTAAAAGAGAACCCGGAAAAGCCCCAAACTGGATGTATAATCTGTGGAGATGAAACTGTGGTCATTAAAGTTATAATAAAATAAAAATATCTGATTATTTTTAAGGCTCACATTCTAGACTGTGAGTAAATCATCTAAAGTAAACCTCCATTCTATGAAAACTGTAAAAAACAATAAAATGCCAGTTCACTCAGGTAAAGACCAACTTTCTCAGAGAAATATTTCCCCAGAATAAACTTCTGGTGAAATGAGACTGAAGATTCTATGAAGATGCAAGGGTTTTTAATTCTGTGTTTGCAAAATGTGCAAAAATCCTCAAACATGCAGAGAGAGTGGAAAACACTACCTCTGTCTGCAGATGAGACCCTGGACAGGAAAGGAAAGGTTTGTCCTGAACGGAACAACGAAAGAGCTGATTGTAAAGAGAAATCAGGTGCTGGTTTGGAAAAAATGAACATCCAATCCTAAAAAGTAGATCTGGAATCTGCCCATTCAGCTCCAGAGAGAATCCAGCTGTGATAAAAACACTTCTCTCTGCTTTAATTGAACCGTGGCGCGGATTAAACGATGCTTTGAGGTTTTCCTTTGTCTCAGTGAGACATAAACATCCATCATGTTTGACCTCACTCTATACTGGACGACTTCCAGGAGCTCTTCTATGGCTTTAGGCCTCTTTAAAAACACTTATCTGCATCCTTAGACTCTCATCCCTTCTTTTTAATAACAGGCTGTGAAATGCTTGGGTCGGCACCAGAACCAATAGACCCACATTGTCTGTAGAGTCAAAAATTGTGAGGACTGCTGTGGAAGAAGAAGCTGACTCTGTTCAATCTTCGCCTCCTGTCATCTGGATCGGACTCAAGGCAAAGCAGCAGGAATAAGCCTGGAACCGCATCCTCGGATACGCTGTGACCTTCTGGGCCGGATCAGGAGCATCATCAGGATCAGGAGGCTCGGCTTAAGGAGAAGGAGCTCAGAATGGAGCCGCTGCTCCTTCTCATGGCAAAGGGACCACTTTATTAACTACAGCTAGTCAGGATATTTCAACACTATTCTATTCTATTCTATTATGTTTAATTTAATTCTATTCTATTCTGCTCTGTTTCTCTTCTATTCTACTCTATTCTATTCTATTATTTTTAATTTAATTCTATTCTGCTCTGTTTGTTTCTCTTCTATTCTGCTCTATTCTATTCTGTTCTATTCTATTCTATTATGTTTAATTTAATTCTATTCTATTCTGCTCTGTTTCTCTTCTATTCTACTCTATTCTATGCTGTTCTATTCTATTATTTTTAACTTAATTCTATTCTGCTCTGTTTGTTTCTCTTCTATTCTGCTCTATTCTATTCTGTTCTATTCTATTCTATTATGTTTAATTTAATTCTATTCTAATCTGCTTTGTTTGTTTTCTCTTCTATTCTGCTCTATTCTATTCTATTATGTTTAATTTAATTCTATTCTATTCTGCTCTGTTTCTCTTCTATTCTGCTCTATTCTATTCTATTATTTTTAATTTAATTCTATTCTGCTCTGTTTGTTTCTCTTCTATTCTGCTCTATTCTATTCTGTTCTATTCTATTCTATTATGTTTAATTTAATTCTATTCTATTCTGCTCTGTTTCTCTTCTATTCTACTCTATTCTATGCTGTTCTATTCTATTATTTTTAACTTAATTCTATTCTGCTCTGTTTGTTTCTCTTCTATTCTGCTCTATTCTATTCTGTTCTATTCTATTCTATTATGTTTAATTTAATTCTATTCTAATCTGCTTTGTTTGTTTTCTCTTCTATTCTGCTCTATTCTATTCTATTCTATTATTTTTAATTTAATTCTATTCTGCTCTGTTTGTTTCTCTTCTATTCTACTCTATTCTATGCTGTTCTATTCTGTTCTATTCTATTCTATTTTGCTCTATTCTATTCTATTCTATTCTGCTCTATTCTATTGTATTTTGCTCTATTCTATTCTATTGTGTTTTGTTCTATTCTATTCTGGTGAAGGCTCTTGGTCATGAAGGAAAATGCAAATCCAAGATGACTGGAAGGACAGAGCTGCTCATGAACTGTTGTATTTATGGATGTTTCTTTGTTTGCTCCTTAATACACGCCTTTCATGGTTTCCTACGTGTAACTCATGGCGGTAAAACAAGCACCTCTGTATCTTCAGAATGAATGAGAAACAGTAAAAACAATGTAAAGCATCTGATACAGCATGCTGCGCATTAATACACTTATTCTGATCAGAAATCAGTTTGAAATAGCAGGAGAAGTTAAAATTCATTTTATTCAGAACCCCCTGTTCCTGTCTGTCTCTCTGTGAAGCTGGTTAGTTTTAAATCTAATTTTTTAATGAAATTTGGTGAAATAATGACCTGATTTCCACACAGCTTGTATCACTTAAAGGAACAAGAGGCAGGAATTTTAAAAGAATACACATTCATGTCTAGTTTTTTAATGCTAAAGGTTAATGAAGCGTTAGCAACCAGAAACAAGAAGCCCACCCACACCTCCCTCCATTGCCTGCACAATATGCTGCTATTCAGGGCTGAATTTCCTGCAGTCCTACGGATGGGACGCCATGTGCACCGCCGGCAGCTTTGAGACAGGAAGTCATAGGCTGTGTCCGAACATCCAACCTAACCCCTCCATGGAGCACCGTAGTGGTTACAACACAAAAATGAGCACACTTGCAGCGTGCAGGTGGCGCAGTGGTTAGAGAGCACAACCCATGCCGATGCAGGTTCCACTCCGGCCTGTGGTCCTATGCCACACATATCTCCCCCTCTCTCTTACCCCCTTTCCTGTCTGCCTACTGTTAAAAAATTAGCCACTAGTGCTGTAAAAACTCCAAAAAAAATGAAAAATCAGGGGACTCAAAATTTCCCACAATGCACCTTGAAAAGTAGTGATCATCCATGGTCACTAGATGAGCAGATGCGTCCCACAATGCTTTGCAAGAGCTCTCCTTGCAAAGTATCATGGGATCTGTTTTAAATAAGATGGCGGAGGCACTGTGCGGGAAGGCGGAGTCACTTGAGCAACGGGGAGTGAAAAGTAGTGATTATCTGTCCAAACGGTCAGTGAATAAGTTCACTATATAGTCCCTGCTCTATATAGTGATTGTCAGAGGTCAGGGCGGACGTTCAGAACAGCCATTTTTGTTTCAACAGTAAAAGAAGTGGTAGTTTTAAACACTATACTTCGTCGCCTGACATGGTGCTTGTTGCCGTCATAAAATATGCACAGTGGTCTAGCAGTGAACGTCACGTAGTAAACAGCGTTACAGCATCATGATGCCTTTAGTTGCTTTAATGATCGTCTGTCTGATTTCTGTCTGTTTGGTCAAATATGAAGCTGTGCAGTGAGGATGCAGACAAGGGAAAAACCCAAACCTCTTTAATGTGGTTTAAATAAATCCTGAAGGAAAACCTTCTGCATAAGAGAAACAGAGAGACAGCTGTGGTTACAGAGACAGCCTTTGACATGGAAAGGAGAAGATGTTTTGAGATGATGCTGATCTTCTGTCATCTCCAACCAGTCTGCCCCTCCTGCCCTGACAACTGGAACGTATGTCGTTCCACATGCAGCAGGACAACTTTAGAACCATTCTGAGAAAAGCTTGTGTTCGATTATCCCAGTAGATCCGCAGGTTCTGAATGATTTATTTCCTGGATGTTGCTGGTTTTCCCTCCCTCAGACGCTCCCAGCTGTCCTCACCCCGTCTGAGAGGAAGAGTGGGCCTCCTTCCTCATTCTCCTGCTCCTCTGCGTCAGACAGGCTGAGGAAGATGAGCTGCTGCAGAAATCCAAAGAGAAGGTGGTGTTCTTCTCTTCTTTGTTGGTTTTATTTCAGCTATGTCACAGGATGCTGAGGTGAGTGTTCATGTTCTGTGCCCTCAGTGGGTGCATGCACATCAAGACATATCGCTCTTTGTGACAACCACACAGATCAGCTGACCCCTGTGAGCCAATCAGAGCGCCAGATGCAGATACGCATCATTGAAGGTGACACCGACACTCGCAGGGAAAGTGAACTCCTTCCTGTTTCTCAGCTCTTTTCCTTCCTTCAGGACCTGTTGGGGTCTGCAATGCTTCCTACCTCATGATGTAGTTGTGTCCATCGATAGCCGCCCCATATCCGGCTCCACGGAGGTTTCCAGAGTTTCCCACCACGGCACAGCGCAGGCAGCGGCCTGGATCCCACGATCCGTACGGCGAGCGTCCGGGAATCACCTGCATCAACCAGTCATAATGAGATCCACCTTCAAACACTGCCAGAACATTGACTACAAGGCCGGCAGTAGCTAAACAGGATCACAGCTATTAAACCCCACAAAGGAAGATTTCTAGCAACACAGAGCAGCGACTCTACTGAAGACATACCTGGAAGAGCCTGAGCAGCACCTGCTGGATGTTGTGGGGTTTAAACTGGGGCTGCAGCATCTGCAGAAACATGCAAAGACTTTGGTTAGAGGTTCTGTGGAAGTTAAACAGGGACAAAATGATAGCAATTAGAGTCCAAACTGAAGCTGGTAACAGGAAAAAAAGCAACCCTTCTTCAGTCATATAAGCTATGGCCAAGCAGGGCTCTTACACTGAAGGGTCTGTGAGCTTTATTTTGAGCTACGGTGCTGGTAATACTGAACTCTGCAAAGTTTCCTCTTCATTTAAGATTTATTGGGTTCTAATATGAAAGTCCTTTTATCTCAGTTGCTTTTCAGTTTAAAGGAATAGTACACCCAAAACATGATTAGCCTTCATTTTCTACTCACCCCCATGCTGAACAACACTCTGGAGTACTTTTTTGATATCTCAAATGCATCTGGAGATCTGGGAGGCTTCTTGCTGTCTGCTGACATTCAAATAATGGAGGTCTATGGCGCCCGAGACAGAAAGGTCCATAAAAGTCCACAAAAAACGTGTCAATATTCCTCCATACTGCTCGTCCAATGTATTCCAAGTGTCCTGAGTGGGTAGCGTCCATAATTTACTCGACACGAAGTCATTTAGAATGTTTTTAGTGCATAAACAATAGTGTATAGGATTTCCTGAAAGCGCGCACATGCGCGTTCACGACGCTACGGAAACCGGCAGACCAAACCAGATGAAAGTGCGCATTCAGCGTCTGCTCTGCCAATAATGCAAGCGTAGAAGAAGAAATGTGCTGTTTACCTGTGCAAAGAAAGAAACAACGAAAGAAAAATGTCTGAGGACTTCAGTGTTGAGGAAGAGCATGAGTTCTTTGCCGAGGTGAATGCGCACTTTCATCTGGTTTGGTCTGCCGCGGTTTCCGTAGACTCGTGAACGCGCAGGTGCTCGCTTTCAGGAAATCCTATACACTACTGTTTGTGCTCTAAAAACATTCTAAATGACTTCGTTTCGAGTAAATTATGGACGCTACCCACTCAGGACACTTGGAATACATTGGACGAGCAGTATGGAGGAATATTGACACGTTTTTTGTGGACTTTTATGGACCTTTCTGCCTCGGGCACCATAGACCTCCATTATTTGAATGTCAGCAGACAGCAAGAAGCCTCCCAGATCTCCAGATGCATTTGAGATATCAAAAAAGTACTACAGAGTGTTGTTCAGCATGGGGGTGAGTAGAAAATGAAGGCTAATCATGTTTTGGGTGTACTATTCCTTTAAGGTATAGAGGACCATCTTTTATTTCCGGGTGGATCATCTAATTAAGTTTACGTTAGGCCGTCCTATGTGCTCGTCCCGTTAGCTATCTTTTTCTGCGCACTTTCAGGCCTATATCTGTGTTGAGCTACGGTTTCAGACAGTCATTGAAGCTCACCTTTCTCACCGCTGGTATGAGAGGAAAAGAAAGGCCTCAGAAGAGGCAGATGTATCCCAGAATGCTTTGCGCGGAGAGCTTGCAAAGCATTATGGGATTTGCTGTCACAGCGGCCCATAATGACTCATAACAAAGATGGAGCAGGCACCGAGCGGTGGAGAAGGAGTTACGTGACCATCAGGGAGTAAAGGGGTAAAAAATAGTGATCATCTATTCAAAAGGTAAGTTAACTGAATTCACTATAAAGTTCACTATATAGTCCCAGATCTATATAGTGATTGAAGGATTTAGCAATTAGGGCGGACGTTCGGACACAGTAAACTTCTTTTAGATATGAGAACAGGACATTTTAAACAGAGCTTGCATAAGGAGAAATGGGCTCGCACATGCTCTTAAACATGATGGGTACAGGATTGGGCATTGTCAAATTTTTTAAGGAGAGAGGGCGGGTCTTTTCAAAAATTCACGAAAATCCTCCACTATACCTTTAAACAAAGACTTAAATCATCGCACTGGAAAAACAGACCATCTGGGTCCAAATTTGAGAAAACATCACGGCATAACTGCTAAACATGGTGGCAGAGGGACGATAATGTGGGCTAATTCAGCTGAGCTCCATCCATCCATCCATCCATCCATCCATCCATCCATCCATCCATCCATCCATCCATCCATCCATCCATCCATCCATCCATCCAGGAAAAAAGATGAAACCGAAGTAAGTGAATTATTCTTCAAAAAAGTTTATTTTTCTTGAATTGAAGCTAAGCTTTGCCAAAGTAATAAGAAAGTTAACACTTAAAGCTACAGTGTGTAATTTTCAGCGACATCTAGCGGTCAGACTGCAGACTGCAGCAACATGAACATCTCCCCCCCACCGCTTCTCCCCCCCAACAGTACGGCGAGCGTTACGGGACAAAATGTCTTCCACGTCGTCCGCATCACCTACATTCTCAAGTGATGAGGTTTGTTTACATAGATAATTTTACAGATAGTATTTCATTAGTCTATGTAGGGTATAGATTTCATGTAGACTTAAGATAATAAATATACCCGTTATTTTTTCTACATCGTTGTGACATTTTGGCGATCTCGCAATCACTAGTTTGTTGGCTCTGCGCTGCCGTAGCGCAAAGATGTCTGCCTCCATGGCTGCGACACCCGCTCCTATGTAATTATAAATAACGAATTCTAAAGCAACGCAAATATTAAGGTTAAGAGGCTGAGCTTGTAGATGATGATAAATAACATAGTTATGTATAATATATTACATTTCTGATTGTATATCCCTGTAATTATTACACACTGTAGCTTTAAGACAAGAAAAAAACAACTGTAGTCTATTAGTATCTAATTTTGTTTGCAGCCTTTCTGAACTTTACCAAGCCGCTTCTCTGAATGTAGAGTAACGTGTTGTCTGGTCTAAACCTCGTTTCCTCTCTGCTGGTTTTAAAGGGGACCTGCAGGTTTTTATTTATCACGCTGAGGCACCAATAGCCCAGGAATTTAGTGGATGTCCTCCTGATTTCCATGACTGTCGCCTCCTTTTGTCCCACTCAGCAATCTTCATTTGATTTCACACTCCTTTTGTCACCACTTCCTCTGCACCCACTGCTGGCCTAAATAAATTCTCCAAAAACAGATCTCTTTGGCAAAGGTTTGCATCCTCTCTGACGGTCTCCAAGCACTCCGGTCTAATTCCTTCTCCTTAATTTCCCTTGGTTCCCCTTCATTGTTCCTCCTCCTCTTCCCTTTGTTCTTATTCATCTTCTCTCAGGGTTTCATGCAGCTCGTCTGTAGCTGGTAATCTATATTTTACTCCCTCTTGCTTTTGTTTCCCACGCCTCTGCTTTTATGCCCCTTATCCCACTGTTGAAAGCCTTTCCTCTTTTACAGAATTAATTCTGTTTTTGCTTTTTTTAACAATTACAACTATCAGATTAGCAAACAAGTTTCCTATTAGATAAAGATAACCCAAGTAAATCAAAAGATTGATGTCAACTCTGGGATGTTTCTTTACTTGGTTCTGGCCTGTAATTTTGTCATGCCTAGAAATTGACATACTGGTTTACGGCCCAAGAACATGAATAGAGGTAGATGTAAGACACCAGTTTAGCTGTTTAGCCTACAGTTGGGTTTACTTCTACAGGAATTACAAAGCAGGAAGTTTCTCTATTGAAAATGAGCCAGAACCACGGGCATAAATGCAGTGTTCCAGGCTGCATGGAGATAGGGGAAAATGTTCACAGTCTTCCCAAGGATCCGAAGACTCCACGGGCATGGATAATTTTTGTCCCTGTAAAGTTTGATGCTCAGCTGTTCATTTACTCTAAGCATTTTACCAAAGACAGCTTTCAAAATTTTGGACAGTCCAAAGCAGGATTGGCTAAACTTCTTTTACTGAAACGAGGGGCTGTTCTGACCGTAAGGCCATCACAACCACAAGCTGTGAGTATGACTGTCACTAATCTGTTGATAGCAATGCTAGCATATCTATGTTTACCAGGTTTGGGTTTCTGAAAAGTAAGACATTGTATTGGGGTGGGTTTGCTGCTGGGCCACTAACTGGACCAGACCGGGCACTCGACTTGATACGTCAGTTCCAGGGCTGGTCTGGGAACCCTGGCTAACGGGGGCAGGGAGTTGGTGGGGGACAGAACAACCGAACCTGACCCGGTGGCTGTAGGCTGGACACAGGCGACCCCATGCTTCTCCCCGCGTGCCCTGCAAGACCGGGTCGGGTTCGGTCGCTCCGTCCCCGGCTGGCTCCCTGCCCCCGTCCACCGGGTTCCCGGACCCTGAGCTGACGGCCCGGTTTGCCTACCTGTTGCTCTGTAGTCCCAGACAATTTTGAATTCCCCCCGGACATTTTAGGTATTAAAAGTAGGACGTGTCCAGGAAAAAGAGGACGTCTGGTCACCCTACCATACCAACAATTACAGTAGCTACGTTTACATGGACACAACTAATCGGATTGAAGGCCTGATCAGATCAAAAATGTTTCATGTAAACATGTCAGACTGAAGATTCTAATCCGATTCGGTCCGATCGGATCTAAATTTAATTCCGAAAGAGAGAGGTGGTTTTTGCCGATCGCCATTCCGATTGGCGTCCATGTAAACACCCATTCGGATCTTAAGAGTAAAATAATCTTCACTGCGCATGTGTGCGACGTCAGCGTGACGTTTTTCCGCCTTGTCAACAACAGGAAACCACCAGTCGCTCTCGCTCTCGCTGTGAACAACATGGCGGGGGGAGTCTAGGAACGCCGACTTATACACTCAAGTTCATTTAAAGCTGCAGGAAGCAGGAATTTATCCTCCTCCTCTTCCTCTTCTTCCTCTCCACAGCCCACTCGCTCTCCCACGCCGGTTAAATCGCTCATTCTCTACATTTTCTCTCGGACATTTCGCTGCCAAGCGCTTTTTTCCTCCTCTCTCCTTTTTTCCTTCCGCTCGTTCCGAGCGCATCGTTTGTCAGGCCTCCCAAAAACCAGACGCAGACAGAACTGCCAAGTTTGGCAGGAAGTTCTGCGCATGCTTAAAAGATTTAATCTGATCCAACTCTTGGTACATGTATACACACGTCATGATCGGATCATTTCATTTAGTGTCCATGTAAACGGAGATTTTGAATTTCCGATCAACCAAGGTTTGGATCGGATCGGGGAAATTTTGCGCATGTAAACGTAGCTACTGTTTCATTGACTGAGTGCTTGTTGCTATGATGCATCTTTGCTCAGCAGCTTTGCTCGTTGTAAACCAACCAATCAGCGCACAGCTCATATTCATGAGCATTTTGAATTGAAAAAGCTTCCTGGATGGGAAGCAAAACGTCTTCAAACTTCGAAACAAAGTCCAGTGGATTGTTTTTTAACTTTTTTGGAATACACAAGCATACCATAAAAGGAAGAAAACTGTCGTTTAACTCTAGGGCTTTTAACCAGGCTTGCATTAGGGCTCATAGAACAGCAAATAGGCCATTTTCAGCCCAACCAATGTTACACACCCTAATCCGAGAGCTTAAGGACCAGCACCAAATACCCTTTAGAATCATTCTAGGACCCCTTTAAGAGAGAAAAACCAACCTTAAACAGAGGGGGTGGACTCACAAACCTACAAGGCAGCGATTAAGTTAATTCCTTCCCACTATCATCTCAACCACCAACCCCATAGAGAGGAAGAAAACATCTCATCTAGTCAGCCAGGCCAACAATGCCTCTAACGACTCCACTTTCAGAAGCATAGACCAGTATCTGGAATTGCAATCTAACAAGATCTCAATGACTCCCCATTACTAAGGGTCGACGTTTTCTTCCTGTTCAATTTACATGTTTTCTAAACCAAAAGGCTTTGTTTTGGGCTACTCTATAAAGCTTGGAATTCAACACTATTTCTGACATTTTGAATGGAAAAAGCTTGCAGGATTCGGTAGCGAAATGTCTTCAAACTTGGAAACGAAGTCCAGAGGATTTTTATTTTTATTTTATTTTTTTGGAGTGGACATCCATCCATCCTGTTACTCTTCTCACCTCATCCTCACAGGGTCTACAGGTTCTTCCAGCAGTGTGCATCCTGTTTGCCAGTCACACTTCAAGGCACTTTAAATATTCCATCACCAACAGCTCTGACTGCTCCATGGAAACAGATGGAAAAAAAACACCCACAAAAAGGTGAAGAGGTTCCACCGTGTTGAGTCAGCAGCCACAGACATCCACACATCAGCAGTGGGGACATCTTAGGCGTGCATCGCCAAGGGAAAAGCTCAGCCATGGCTGCAGACTGAGACTTACGCTCTGATCCCTCAGGGTCAGGTGTACAGCTGGTGGAGGGGAAACAGCGTGGGGCTGTTCATCAGGAGATGGACTTGGTTCATTAGTTTTGGTGAAGACGACCCTTGATGCTAACGATTATCAACATGACATCATATCATCAGCCCAAAGGAAGACTTTTAGGGTGAATCAGTGAATAGAGTGCAGCCAGGCCTCCTCACCTAACGCCAGTGTCTGACCTCATTAAAGCATTGGTCAAGATTGGTCAAACACTTTCAAACCTGGTAGATAACCTTCCCAGCAGAACTAAAGCTGTTCCATCATTACTCAGCTGGCATCTGATTGAATCCACAGATTAGGAAGGAGATGCAGCTCTGCTTAAGGATCACAGAGAGATGAATACTTTGGGTTAACTCGTAACTGCATGTTACCATCTTCTAGGACTGTGTAGTGATGCTGGGGGATTAACAGGGCCAGACACCATCCCAATCTATAAGATGAACAGACATGTTAGCTCTCCTCCATTCTTTCTAAATTCTAACAGTGACTTCTTCCAGAACATTAAAGCAGAATAAAACCTCCCAACCTGTCTGCTTATAGTGGTTTTATTCAGAGCAGATGGGCGTTTTATGGCTGACAATAAAGACGGACACAGAGAGAAAACGCCACCCTCAGACTTGGGAGATCATTTTAGTGTAAATCTGGTTTGGATGGAAGGTCGTGTGGAAAACTGAGCAGTTGGTAATTTGTCTTCCTCAGGAACAGAGCAGCAGGCGGTTCTTTTTCCTTTTAGGTCTCTGACCAGTCTTTCCTCCCAGCCACCCATTAACTCCAGTTGAGTTCTGATGGATTTATTGATCGGAGCGGTGGCAAACTGCTGACGCCCACAGGTTCAATCACTTTTTAAAAGATGATGGAAAATAAATTGCCATAAAAAGTTGCAGCTCAATCAGTCCTCATCCCTCAGGGTGATAATCAGAACCAACGGTTAATCGGCTAAAATGCTTATGCAGACAGAACGGTGGGTTTGGAGGGGGGGGATGCGGAGAGGAAAATCATAGATAATATGGGATAGAAGGAAAGGAACCGAAGGAGCAAACGACAACAACAGCTTTAGAAAAGCAGAGGTTATCTTTAAAGTTTCTCTGCAGCTTCAGTTATTTTTACATCATCTGAACTGTGAGATCAATGCTGCCAATTGGGGTGCAGCAGATGGTAACGAATACAGGTGCTGGTCATAAAATTAGAATATCATGAAAAAGTAGATTGATTTCAGTAATTCCATTTAAAAAGTGAAACTTGTATATTATATTCATACATTACATACAAACTCATATATTTCAGATGTTTATTTTGTTTAATTTTGATGATTACAAATGACAACAAATGAAAATCTCAAATTCATCATATCAGAAAATTAGAATATTGTGAAAAGGTTCAAAATTGATGGCCCCTGGTGCCACACTCTAATCAGCTAATTAACTCAAACCACCTGCAAAAGCCTTTAAATGGTCTTTCAGTCTAGTTCTATAGGCTACACAATCATGGGGAAGACTGCTGACTTGACAGTTGTCCAAAAGACGACCATCGACACCTTGCACAAGGAGGGCAAGACACAAAAGGTCATCGCTAAAGAGGCTGGCTGTTCACAGAGCTCAGTGTCCAAGCACATTAATAGAGAGGCGAAGGGAAGGAAAAGATGTGGTCGAAAAAAGTGTACAAGCAAGAGAGATAACCGCACCCTGGAGAGGATTGTGAAACAAAACCCCTTCAAAAATGTGGGGGAGATTCACAAAGAGTGGACTGCAGCTGGAGTGAGTGCTTCAAGAACCACCACACACAGACGTATGAAAGACATGGGTTTCTGCTGTCGCATTCCTTGTGTCAAGCCACTCTTGAACCACAGACAGCGTCAGAAGCGTCTTGCCTGGGCTAAAGAGAAACAGGACTGGACTGCTGGTGAGTGGTCCAAAGTCATGTTCTCTGATGAAAGTAAATTTTGCATTTCCTTTGGAAATCAAGGTCCCAGAGTCTGGAGGAAAAGAAGAGAGGCACTTCATCCACGTTGCTTGAAGTCCAGTGTAAAGTTTCCACAGTCAGTGATGGTTTGGGGTGCCATGTCATCTGCTGGTGTTGGTCCATTGTGTTTTCTGAGGTCCAGGGTCAACGCAGCCACATACCAGGAAGTTTTAGAGCACTTCATGCTTCCTGCAGCTGACCAACTTTTTGGAGATGCAGATTTCATTTTCCAACAGGACTTGGCACCTGCACACAGTGCCAAAGCTACCAGTACCTGGTTGAAGGACCATGGTATCCCTGTTCTTAATTGGCCAGCAAACTCTCCTAACCTTAACCCCATAGAAAATCTATGGGGTATTGTGAAGAAGAAGATGCAATACACCAGACCCAACAATTCAGAAGAGCTAAAAGCCACTATTAGAGCAACCTGGGCTATCATAACACCTGAGCAGTGCCACAGACTGATCGACTCCATGCCACGCCGCATTGCTGCAGTAATACAGGCCAAAGGAGGCCCAACTAAATACTGAGTGCTGTACATGCTCATACTTTTCATGTTCATACTTTTCAGTTGGCCAACATTTCTATAAATCCTTTGTTTTTATTGGTCTTCAGTAATATTCTAATTTTCTGATATGATGAATTTGAGATTTTCATTTGTTGTCATTTGTAATCATCAAAATTAAACAAAATAAACATCTGAAATATATGAGTTTGTATGTAATGTATGAATATAATATACAAGTTTCACTTTTTAAATGGAATTACTGAAATCAATCTACTTTTTCATGATATTCTAATTTTATGACCAGCACCTGTATTTGTATCTCCACACGCCTGGATGATTGTTGTGCTCTCTGCTAATCATTTTAAAGACATTTTAATAACAAAAAGCTTTTAGTTGGACTTGAGCTTTTTTGATTTCATTGGGTTTTCTTTGATATTTTAACTTCTTGTGAAACATTTTGTAACACCTGTCTGTGAAAACTTTAGCACCACTTCCATTAACGGAAATATTAATAATACTACATAAATGCTTCGATTTGAAAATGGGACCAAAAGACAAAATGTGCTCTGCTGTTGCCTAAAGTGTTTGAGTTCATGTAGATTATATAAAATAAGATTGAAAAACCCAGAATTTAGAGTTGAACTTCAGCATTAGGAGTGATGTTCTTCCCTTTTATTATTTAATTACTGTTCTGCCTCAGCCATGAGATAAACGTGAGAATGGGATTGATTGTGAATTATGGATGGCCCACAGGATTACATGCAGCTCTAAGACTGCAGGGGAAATATTTCCTCTTCAGGACATTTCCAAGGGAAATCCATCCTGGGACAGAAATGATGCATTCTTTCTCTGATCTTCTCTCTTTGTCACACTGCTTACTTCCCAATGTTTTATTTCCATGCTCATCACCTTCCTGTTGCAGTTTTACTTACTACCCTGCAGTTTTCTGCCTTTTCCAAAAGCTGAGCCGGATGTCCAGCTGCTCAAATTAAAGGTCAAAATACTCCTGCAGCAGCAAGAATTCCAAATAAGATAAATAAGGATCACAGTAGGAGGTCTTTATGCTCCTGTCTTTTTGGCGTTTTTGGCGTTTTTTCACCCATCCACTGGCAGGGATACAGATGCAGCATGTAGTTCTTGTAAGAGGGATTGCTTGGCTTGGCAATGAGCGAAGATGAGGAGATGATTATGATGTATTACTGCCCTTAAGCTGGAGTCCTAATGAAGCTGCATCCTTCATAGAGATTGCCCCACCCCTACAGGCCAGAATGAAAGGGTTCAGAGGAGCTTTGCAAAGGGACAAAAAAGGTAACTATGTTGTGGCTGGACTCCAAGCTGCTGCGTGACCTCGGGGTTCCTCTCAGATCAGTATGTTAAGTAAAGCTTTTCTTTAGCGTCCTTTAATATGTGCTCTTCTTTCCCTGACTTCTTTAATCTAATTTGGTGTTATGACATTACTCTGTCTTGGTATGACAGGTTATTGTCTTTTAAATTGTTTTATGCTGTTAAAGCCTCGTCTGGGAACATGCTTTGCCAATGAGTTAAAGCTGATCAGTGTTTACTTACACTAAATGATTGTCTCCATTCAAATAAACAATAAACCATTATTTCTGACTGGGGAGAAAAGGAATGCCTGTTTCTGTTTATTGCATCGGCTCTTCAAAACGTAGATAATACGACCACTGAGGCTAGAGTTATTAGTGACACTGAAATCAGTGCTACTTTATTATTCTAATGTTAAAGGAAAAGCTTAATTTTTTTTTATTCATTTCTGAACTGTTTTACATTATTAATTATAAACATTGTTTTTTTTGCTGCTGACAAAGTAAGTACACCTACTGCAGGGGTTGACTTTAAGGATTTTTACCACTTGCCCACAGGGCAAGTGACTTTCACATTTCATTTGCCAAGAAACTATTTTTACTTGCCCAGTATAATGTTTGATAAATATAGTTCCTAATATTCATTTTTGTATAGATATATCAATGAAACATGTTTGTTTTTTAAATGTTTTTTGTAATTCAGTAAGTTTCCAGGTTCCTGGTGTGTATATGCATGAGTCAGATAATGAACTCAAGCCTACATTACCGTGTTAACATGCTTTTCAATCCTTCCTGCACATTCTTTTCAAACTAAACTTTGCTTTAAACTGTTGTGTGCTTGGAAAAATATAAATCGTAATGTTAAAAATCTAAAAAAAAACTTGACAGGTTAAAAACTTACACTACTACTACTCACTATTTTAACATGTTTAGCTCTATAAAATTTAAATGCACCTCTCCAATGTCTAAGAGAAAAACATTTGATGAACATTTTTTAATTTATGACCTGCATCACTGTACAGAAGACATTTTTAATCTAGCGTGTATTATAGTATAGATTAAATTCATCATCTAGCTGCTGCTCTGCAGATTTCTCTCCCCAAGAGCTGAATCACTAGCCTGACGTAGTCCTACTCAATTCTAGTCAGAGTATGAGTCTGATGCTGCTCCGTAGAGCTGTGATTATGGGGCGTGTTTCGAAAGAACCAGGAAAAAAAATGCCTCTGCACTTAATTGGATAGACCTACAACCAATAAGAGCAACGGAGTGCGTGACGTATGTTAAGCGAGGCATAGTTGTTGTCAACAAAAATCAAAGCGTGCAGTTGCACGCCTAGAATAAGAAGATGAGCCTTGATCGCGTTTCTCTGTTCCTCTTTTAAAATTAATTTGCTGTCGATATCTTCTAGAACAGACCTAATAGCAGAATCTACTCACCTGAACTCTCTGGCAGCAGCCATTGTTGTTGTCACCCAAGCGCGCTTTGGTCACGTGGTTGATTACGTTACTGTTGATCATCTGTCCATCATCGTATAAAGCCCGCCCTGACAATTTGATTGGCCCGCCAGATATTGTGCGAGCATACTCGCGCTACTACTGAGCAATGCCAGACCGAACTTCCCGACCTCAAACGTTGTGGGCGGGACTAAGTTCTGAATGGCACCCAGGCTACTGAATCACGCCATCTAGCGAAAAATCACACGGCTTTTTCAAATCACGCGAGAATGTGTACAAAACAACAAAAATGGTGCCGGCAACGCTTATGGGTCGTTTTCAGCGAATGTCTGTGATTTTAAAGTAATTTTGAGTGATCACTGTACTTTCCCGGCGGGCAAATGCAATAAAATTTGTACTCTCCCGTCAATAAAAACTACTTGCCCCGGGCGATAGGGCGATGGTTAACATAGAGCCGTGTACTGTAACTGCTAATAAAAATCTTCATCACATCTTAGAACCTTCATTAAACTTCTGAGTTGTAGATTGGCTCTCCAACAAGAAGGTGCTAACTAAGATCCTGCATGTTCTCGGCTGCATGCCTGGGTTCTCCGGTTTTCTTAAACAATTTAGAAACCAGACTGTTGCAGGTGCATATCATGTGTTAGGGTGTGTGGTTTAATCCCTTTCTGTCAAGGAACTCTGGAGAAAGTATGGATTCCCCTTTTAGTGAAAATATGAGAGTATCTGAAACAACAGAGTGGCTGTGACCCGTGCTTGCATGTCAAGCGTGGATGTAAAGCCCAGACTTGATCTTTTGAGCTCCACATAATGACTTTGAAGCGCTGAGAGTCCAGCTAACTGCATTTTAAAGGCTCCCAGGTTTTCCATGTTCTGTGTTGCATGTTTAGTCTGTAATAGTTTTATGTGGGATTATGGGCAGAGCTCAGCTGGTGGCAAACAAACAAATGTGATGAAATTAGGATTAGGAGGAAAATGGCATTATAGATTTATTTCACTGAGTCCAGTTCTTACCTTCCTGTTCTGGTTACCTGTGCATCTTTAGACCCATTTTAACATTATGAGCAATCAATGGTCAGGCTCCTAAACATATTTATGATTATCTGAAGACTTGTTCTCTGCTTAGAGCTCTTCTAAGGCCATAGACTGAGATGTCTCCTCCTTGAACCTTGATGTGGTGGAGGGATTTCAGTGCCTGGATGATTCCAAAGACACTGTTGGGGCCTTTAATTCCTCTCCTATAGTCTTTCAAGGTAAACAAGCTCTAGGTAACAGGTCGGACAAAGCACAGTAGTCAGGCATGTAGCAGAGACTGGGGTGAGGAGAGGGTAGGGGTGTAAATAATAATTGTTTTGTATCGATGCATCGATCCAACAGCCGACGATCCGATGCATCGATACGTCCGCAAGAGAATCGATTCATGTTTTTTTCCTCCTCCAGTCTATTTTTATCCATTTTACTCCTGGATGTAATTCTCCCTCCTGTGCTGCGGTGGCGCTAAACCTATTTTGCCCTCCTACCTCGCTTCCTGGTTATACTTTTACAGCAGTGTGTTGCAGTGAGCTTGATGCAGACATTTTTAAATTATGCTCAGTATTGAAGCGTGGTCTGAGCTACACGCTGTGGGTCTAGATATGGCCGAGGCGGAGAGGAAGTGGGGGTGAGTTTAGTCCGACGACGGAGCGACATGAGGGCCAAAAAGAGCGGAGATCCAGGTGGAAAAAGGGTCCCAGCGTTCTCGTGCACCTCGCTCTTCTAGTGGGTCGAACTTCACGAGTAGTTTTACGCAATTTCGGTCATAAAAACAAAACAAGCCGGCCTCCTGTCTGCGGCACTGTTTGCTGTCAGCTACAATTTGGGAGAGGAGCAGCGGAGCGTCTGTGGAGGGGGCGGGACGTCTGGAGCCGAGGTATTGAATTGCACTCATTGCGCTGATTTTGTGCAGTATATTTTTAAGCAAAGCCTTTCAGAATCTATAACGCAGGGGTATTATTATTTTCTAGTGAAGGAGGTTTTAAATAGGTGGAGTACAACTTTTCTACTTCTGTTATTTGCTGTTGTTTCTAAAGAAAAACGCATAACGATATTACAGCTTTCATTGATTTATTTCAAATTTCATTTTCTAGCCTGTAAGGTGTTAAAAAAAAGACAACCAATTAATCGAATATAATCATATCGTGGTGTATTCTTGAGTATCAAAAATAATTGCACCGTTGGGTCAGGAAATTGATACTGAATCGAATCGCCATGATGGATGTGATTTACACCCCTATGTTCCAGCTACAGGTGGATCATATTTCTAAAGCCTGGTTTATACTCAGAAACCAGGTCGTCTGCATGTGTGTCGCAGTTAACGCAGACACTGTGGTGCACCTCCACAAAATTGTAGGTGACTGCAGACAGTGCCGCAGATAGGGTCGCAGGGAGGAGAGAAAGGAGGTCTGTGATTGGTCAATTCCACATCCACTTTACACTATATATATTTCCTATTTGGTACCTAATGGCATCAACTCTGGCTGTAGAGCCGTTCACAATGCCTGACACCCCTCGGACACTATTCCAGACACCATGCAAGGGCACTAGTTTGTAGCTCTGTGCGACGGTCTGTTGGTTTGCACCCGAAGCCAAAACACGCAGCGCCACGGACAGTCTTTCAGAAACACTCACAGGTGAACTGTGTGTCTTCTGGCGTAGGATGAGGGGTTGGCGGCGAACAAGCACGTCAAACCGACACATGGACACCCACAATCCTAGGTAGTTTGTTATTGTCCCCCTTGTGTTGTGGCGTGGAATAACATAGCGCAGACCACACTTTAAAATTGGGCATTAATCAAAATATCTGCATCATACCTGCAACAAGCCCTTAAGGGCTGGTTATACTCCCGTTGCAGTGAGCTTTTTGCAGATATTTTTTTATTTATGCCCAATATTGAAGCGTGGTCTGCGCTGTTATTCCACGCCACAAAGCAAAAAGGACAATCAGGAACTAGCTGTGGATCTAGATGCAACCCAGGCAGTGAGGAAGTGGGGACAAGTTTGTGTGACAACCAAGGGACATAAGGGTGAAAAAGAGCGGGGATCCATGGGTCCCAACATTCTCGCGCATCTCGCTCTTCTAGCTGGTCCATCTTCACGAGTTGTTTTCCACAATGGCGGTCATACAAAAAAAAAAAACAAGCCTGTAAAGTACCAGACAGGAAATATGCATAGAGTAGAGCAGATGTAGAGTTGACCAATCAGAGGCCTCCCTCCTATCTGTGGCACTGTCTGCGGTCACCTACAATTTTTGAGAGGTGCAGCAGAGTGTCTGGAAGGGGCGGACGACCTGGTTTCTGAGTATAAATCAGCCTTTAAGCCTCCCTGATGAAGCCTGTGCTGGAGAATCCAGTAGGATGTTGAATCATTGCTTTGGGACGACTGGTGCAGTTTTAGTTCCACCCATCGAACAGTGGATCAGCTCTACACCCTCAGCAGAGGGTGATTTAAAAGGGGGGCCATGGGTTCAGATTAATGCTCCCCTTCCATTGCTCCAACACAAATAATATGTATTTCTGTAAAATGTACTGACAATCATAATAATGATAAATACTTTTTGTAAAGGACTTGACGTGTACGGACCTCAAATGGTACAATAAAAAGATTGAAAAAGATAAAATAACAAGAGTGGACTTCAAAGATAAAATATCAATCATAAAACCTGGAAAGTTAACCTTTTTCTCAACTCCACCCTGACCCAATGTCTGGATTCACCTCCACTCACTCCTCACGCTAAATTAGGCAAAACTCAGGCAGTTTATCTTGCAATAAGTCCAAAGGGGTGTTCCACAAGGCAGAGTTTTTGACCCATTTCCATTTTTCCATATTAATATCAATCACAACATCGTAATTGAACTTTATTGATCTCACACTCTAGAAATTTACATCTGCATTTAACCCATCCCCTTGGGGAGCAGTGGGCCGCCACTGTGCGGCGCCCTGGATTAGTGTGGGGTTAAGGGTCTTGCTCAGGAACCCAGAGTACAGGCTGTGTGGTTCAAACCAGGTACTTGCAACCTTCTCAGAGCAGAAATATGCACTATGAGAAGCGGGGAGTAACGGGTTAATGACGTGTTTTACCTCTGGCCAGAAGTTTGATGGCAAATCCTCCCTCTTCAAGTTGGCAATTAGACGATCAGGACCAGCAGTAACCCGTCCGTGGAGGATCATGAATCCGAAAGGTGAAATAACTTTTTTTTTCCACTTTTACAATGTATTCCAACATCCAGCTGCCATGCACATGGGCATTGTCAGTTTCACTATAGCTCTGGTGAATTTCAATGGTGAAGTCCTCTGGAAATCTTCAATAATTGTGTTGATTGCAGATGTGTCAAGTAGTTCCCATTGATTTTGCTTGTAAAGCGGGGAGAATGGCGCTAGGCTTACCGCACCGTGACGTCACTGCTGGAAGATGGCAGGAGTGAGGTGTCACTATATTTGGGCAGAAATGGCCGCTCCCAGACTCGGTGATCACATTAAAAAAATATTAGAATGTATTAGTTTGAGGTGTAAATAATGACCCATTGGTTATTCTATGCTGACCGGACTTTTCCTTTAAAAAGTCTGGGGTGTAGGCTAAATGTGGTTAAGCTCCTAGTATCAGAAAAAACATCCAATTGCAATAATAACGGGAAATAATTCAATGATGATACTGGTTCTGGTTTTAGCTTTGCTCTTCTTCATCATATCACCAACGATCAGTGTGAGCGTTAGCATCTCACCCTTTGGAATCATCCATCAAACATGGCTATTGAAGGCAGATGCCTATTTAACATTTTAAAAAATATATTTATGCACATTCACTGTCCTAAAAATTGGATCCACATTTTTTTTCAGTTGTTATTGACACTGTTGTTACATCCCTAATAAAGGGACGGATATCTCAGGGACAGAGCCAGTTAGTGAGGAGGATCAAGCTTCTGCAGAATTCATTATTCCCAGCATGAAAACTTTTACTGTTTATGCATTTAGCAGACGCTTTTACCCAAAGCGATTTACAAAGTAGAGACAATTTTACAGTTATCATCAATATGACAATAAATTCTCTGGAGGAAAATCCCTAGTCAGAAGAAAACTTCAATTACTCAGAGAAGCTCTAAGTCACACATTCTTCGTTATTATTAGGTTGAACTTTCCTACTGGGCTTTCAGATGAAACTTCTGCATAAAGAAAAGCTGCAGTTACTCACCACCCACCAGTAGTAGACATCTGGGGGCAGCTGGATGTTGTCTCTGGTCCAGACTGGAGAAATATCCGGGTCATAGTTGTCATCGAACCAGTCAGAGACTCCGGGGTCTCCGACGCAGCGAGGGCAGGCACATGTTCTCTGCAGGGGCGCTTCTGGGGGGTGCAGCCGGTGGGCACCCACGTAGCTGGGCACCAGCTTCACCCGCCTGGACTCCTCCCACCCGGGCGCCTCCAGGTAGTTAAAGCCGACGCCCCCACGCAACGACACGGACAAGAAGAGCGAGGTGAGGAAGACGAGGGCCAGCGTTCCCAGGAGAAGCCAAAGTCTGCGGGAACATCTCACTTTTCCCCCTCTGTCCCCTGCGCCCCCCCCAACTATGCCTCCCCCCGCCACCCCTCCGCTCATCCAGGGGCGGACGTCTGAGAGTCTGGGGGCTGCTCTGGGGGGCCCCCAGATCCAGGACCTCCAGCCAAAGCCTCTGTCGCGGTGGAGCGTGGAGGACGGGATGCGGCCCCCCCACGGCCATGCCCCCACCCCTGGGCCTGCCACCGTACCCGGTCCGACGGCTGAGGACGTTTGGAGACTGAGAGGAGCAGACGGGGGCCGAAGATGGATGGAGAGATGCTCCTTCCCACCCCCGCCTCGCTGAATCACACGCAGCTGAAACCCGACTGCATCCAAAGTCCTTCCATGTGCTCTCCTCTGCGCTTTATTTCACTTTAAACCCCCCCCCCCCCCCCCCCTTCCTGGGTCCGATTCAGGATTAGAAGCAGCGTGAGAATGCAGAGGCTCTGTCCTGGTTTCATCGGCTCCTCGCTTTGCTGCCGTCTCCTCTCTGCACTGAAGCACTGAAGCCAAGGAAAGCTGTTAGAGCAGAGGAGAGAGGGAGGCGCAGCAGAGGGGAGGAGGTCCTTCCTCTTCCTTTAGTGTTCCTACTCGTTTGGTTTTTGACCCCCCCTTCAGTCCATGTCTACATCCACCCCTCCTCTGCGCTGAGACCATCTGCGGGGCTATCGTTTACTTCCAATCGCTTCCCAACTTCAGATTCTTTCCTGCAAAGTCCTTTTACTTCATGTGTGTCTCCATGGGGGTGGAGGGTGGGGCTAAAGAGCACAGAGATAAGAATCAATCATGCTGACTACAGGCGTGTATCAGATGGACGGGTCTGATTCTTCAGTTACAAACAAACGGCCCAAATCTCATCTTCCCTCCAGCTGGATTTGAGAGGATGATGAGAGGCAGGGAGGGGGCAGCATCTGTCCTTTAGCCGTCAGCAGCACAGCGTGTTTGTGCTTTATGTGTGCTAAGCTTTGTTCAGTGCACTAATTTAATTGTTTTCTCCAGCTGTGTGTGGTGGCGAGGCTGCCAATTGGCCGCTGTGCTTCAGGTGAATCTAATCTGTTAAAAATCTAATCTGAGAGTAGTGTCCACTTTATGCCAGCTGTTGACCCTTTCTAAGTCACCTCTACAGGGACAGGATTAGCTCTGCCTCTTCTTTAAGATCCCGGAGTAACACAGGGAAGTCAGGATCCTCAGAGAGCCCAGAAAACCTGCAGAAACAAAAACAGAGAGGAAAAAAAGAGAATGTTGCTTACATCCAGTTTAATCCCGTATCTCTAGTGTAAAGTAAGGTCGCCCTCTCACCAGGGCTGCAAACTATCAGGATAACAGTTCATTGCTTTACCATTGATTGATATATTTTCCAACTCTTATCTCTCTTTTCACCACAGTAACCCGCAACAATCTTCCTGGCCTCAAGTGTTTCCATCAAGGGCAGCAAAGCTGTTTGGAATACAGGATTTACCTGCGTTGGTACTTAGTGTGGAATATCCTACTAACAATGCCTCTAATGACCCCTTTCAGAGGCATAGACCAGTATTAGGATTTGCAGGTTAACAAAGAACCCAAGGGACTCCTCATTCCTAAGGGGTGGACCTGTTCTTCTGGTCCGATTTGCATGTTTTCTAAGCCAGAACAAGGCTTTGTTCTGGGCTATTCTATAAAGCTTCAAACTCTACGCTATTCCTGACATTTTGAATTAAAAAAGCTCCCTGGATGGTAAGCGAAACGTCTTCAAACTTGGAAACAAAGTCCAGCAAATTGTTTTTTTTAACTTTATTGGAATCTTATTAACTATTCTAATCCTTGCAGTCATTGATGGTGCAGTTACAGCAATTACTTTTGGGTTTTTCTTCCAGCTTAAACTAATAATCCTCACTTAAACCTCATAAAACAATCTGTTGATGAATTATGGTCCATTAAATTCCCTTTAAAGACAGAGGATTAAAACTGCCGGTTAATTCACACAGACAAACTACTGGGAATCTTTGCATTGCAGTGGTGCAGAAAAAAACATGCTGCAGAAGGTAAACTGTGTTCCACCATGTACTGTATACTGAATACTGCTACAGCAACTGAAGCTAGTGAAACGTTGCAGCAGCGACAGAGGAATAGTATCTCATGATGTCATTCTATACCAGGGGTGACCAATTAAAAATCCCCAGGGTCCGAATAAAGAAAATCATCAACCAGGCTAAAAAGAAAAACATTCTTTGGTGAACTGGGAACGTAGACTGGTGGCCTACAGCCTGAGTGGAATACCAAACCTCCAAAGAGCTGCCACTTCTTGGAAATCCGTCTGAGGAGATATTCCTGAGATCCTGCTGATTTGTTATCAGGTTGGGAGCGAAGTTCCTCCTGTTTAGATGCTTAAAGAATGCTACGTACTAATTCAGCTCTCTTGCTGCTGAATGTAGAATATCTGTTCAGACTGAAAAAAACTCAAGTTAAACTCCATCAATATGACAAGCTGAGGAAGGAACTGAATGCAAGCGATTCATATTTAGCAAAGCTTTAAATCTTGTGGTAAATTCTCACTGTAAATGGATGATGCATAATTTAGCACTCAACCGCATGTTGGAAATTCACCTTTTTTTAAACCAGGACTAATCCAGTTTGAAGAAATGAAAACTAAATCTGTCCACCGAGTCCAATGAAAGACAATCAGACTGTCTTTATTAGTAACCATTTCAAGTGCTTATTAACAGATACAGCCAATCACATGGCAGCAACTCTGCTTCAGAGTAAATGCAGTGGTGAACACTTGTTGGAGCTCAAACTGAGCCTAAGAAAGAGGAAGAAAGAAGATTTCAGTGACTTTGAAAGTAGACTAGTCTCCAGTGCATTGATATGCAGGATCCAACGTACGTTTTCAATCCTTGTTGAATAGATGTTAGTAAAAGTGGAGCAGCTCTGCAGTCAAACGCTGCTCCAACCCAGCAGAAGCAGACTGAGGTTATTCAAGAGGCTGGATAAGAAGCCACAGATCCACCCTGAAGCTTTGAGGGTTAAGCTGCTGCAGAACAAGCCTGATTAAAGAAAAATAACATTTTGTTTCTTGTCTGTCTACCACACCGTGACTCTCATCTGCTTTGGGACCATCTTTAAAAAATCTATAGTGGGATTAATGCTAAAGATAGTATAATGTGGAAAATTCTAATTGAAATTGTGTATCCGGTTTACTGGACTCTGAAGGGCCTTTTTCACATGCTTCTCAAACCCCTAAACTGTGACCAGATAAAACATGACGGTTGAGACCTTACAGGGTCTGTGGGGCATCCATGAGGGATAAACATCAGAGAGAAGCTGCAGAGTAATCCAAGATTGTCACTCTTAGAAAATGTGGTTACCATGGTGATTCCCACCTTTACTGTGGAGTAGCAGCAAGGGAGCTGAAACAATGTGCATCAGAGAGGACTTTGTTAACCCAAGGAAAGCCCGATAGACTGGGTGGAAGGGATTAAGGAAACCTCGCTTCCTCCTTTCTTATTCTGAGACACACGAGTATAGGAATACAGTACAAACCAAAGTTAAATGTTTCTTATTTTCAATCATCATCTTTTACAGCCCCTGGAAACAGAAAAGTAGTTCAATCCAACTGAAGGCGGCCTGAGATTTTAACACGTAATGTGCCACTCCGTATGGAAAATGCTGTCTTCCTTATAATACAGCTTCTTTCCACTGGGGGAGCCAAAATCAACCAAACCTCAAAGTTCTTTAGAACTGTGTTCAATTCCATTAAATTCATTTTTTCTATATAGCACCAATTCACAACACATGTCACTTCAAGGCACTTTACCGTTCACCAGACCATACAGTCAGATTGATTCAAAGTTTTCTATCTGAGGAAAACCAGTTGATTGCATTGACTCATTGACTCGAATGCAATCCCTCACACTAAGCATGCTTGTAGCGACAGTGGAGAGGAAAAACTCCCTTTGATCAGGAAAAAACTTCCAGCAGTCTAAGCCTATAGCAGCATAACTATAGAGATAGCTCAGGATAACCTGAGCCACTTTAACTATCAGCTTTATCAAAAAGAAAGTTTTAAGCCTAGTCTTAAAAGTAGACAGGGTGTCTGCCTCACGGACTAAAACTGGTATTTGGTTCCACAGGAGATAAGCCTGATAACTAAAAGATCTGCCTCCCATTCTGCTTTTAGAAATTCTAGGAACCACTAGTAAACCTGCAGATTGAGAGCGAAGTGCTCTGTTAGGAACATAAGGAACAATCAGATCTCTGATTTATATGTGAGAAGGAGGATTTTAAATTCTATTCTGGATTTAACAGGAAGCCAATGAAGAGAAGCCAGGATAGGAGAGATATGATCTCTATTTTTTATTTTCACCAGAACTCTGGCTGCAGCATTTTGGATCAGCTGATCCAAAGGATAACTATAGAATGTGGTTAAAAAGATGATCAGGAGAAGAAATATTAATTTAATGCAAGTCCAGGAAATCTCAGGTACAATTCATCCATCCATTTTCCATCCCATTTATCCCAAGCAGGGTCACAAGGGCTGCTGGTGCCTATCTCCAGCTGTCTACGGGCGAGAGGCGGGGTCCACCAGTCCATCGCAGTGCAACACAGAGACAAACAACCCTTCACGCACACACCTAAGGAGAATTTAGAGAAGCCAATTAACCTAACAGTCATTGTTGGACTGTGGGAGGAAGCTGGAGTACCCGGAGAGAACCCACGCATGCTCAGGGAGAACATGCAAACTCCATGCAGAAAGACCCTGGGCCAGGAATTGAACCCAGAATCTTCTTGCTGCAAGGCAGCAGTGCTACCCACTGAACCACTGAGCAGCCCTTGGACAGGAGACCGCCTGGGGACACCTGGGTACAATTCATTAACTCCTGAAATATTCTATAATATTATTTGGGATATGAACATTGCCAGTGCAGCAAATGTAACAAATTTATACTGACTTAACAAAGGTGGAAAAGAGACTGCTGTAATTCTGTCAGAGCAGGAACCTTCAGCTACACACTAACAACACAACATTTAGATTGTCTGTCAATCTGGATGATATTTGTAACAGGAAACACAGCAGCATTGCAAATAGTTTAACGGAAAAACCACAACACAAAGCTTAAGTTTTAAGGACATTATTGCCTGAAATGTTTATTTAAAAAAATAACTAAATGTTAATTTTAACAGTAACTCATTACTCTTTCACGTAAGTGATGAATAAAATAATAGAGTTAATTAACAAGTTTTTACAACTAATTACTTTGTACAGTAGAACCTCTTCAGGCAGGCAAGATCCAACTACCTGTGAGCTGCTGGGGAGCTCCCAACAGGATCGGCTTCTCAGGAATATTCTCCCAGTGAGGCAGACTTTTACAGCCAGAGCTGCATGTTTACATTCATTTTTTAAAATCAACATTCATTTTTCCAGGACCCGGGATTAGTAGGTGGACAGAGAAGAGAAATTCACAAATGTGTCAAAGTAGACAAACATTTTTTCAGCTAAATAAAACTGTTTAGAATGGAAGTCAAAAACTGAAAAGCATATTTAAGGTTGTATTTATTGCTTTTAAATGCATGCTGAGGGGAATACCTGCCACACATAGGAGCACTTAATGCTTTCCTTTTTCATAAACATCGACTTGAATGGATTAGCAGAGATGATTAATCTGCAGAATTAACACAACCTGCAGGATTGTTTCTTTAGATAATAACAGGTAGGATATAAGGTTATAAAACGCTAAAAATGTGTTCACGCTGCTAATATAGCTGATGGATTGAAGCCTTCTGCTGCATGTAGCAGTCTGCCCTCCGCTCCCAGCACAGCCAGCCACCCATCAGACAGAAAACTTTTATATCCATCCCCCTATTATTGCTGCATCGCCATGGCAGCCAGCAAAGTGAAGCTGTGTTGTTACAGCAACACGAACCACAGAGTCTCCAAACTTGACCCGACTAATCAATGCTGGGATAAAAGAGGCAGCAAAAGTGTCTCCTGTTCAGACACTTTCCTGTCTTGTTATCAGATGAACCAAGAGGACAGAACATCCTGCAGGTTTACATTACTGGATGTTTTTGATGGAGCGAACCAAACATCTGACAGGAAAGCTGAAGTTCATCCCTAGAGCTTGTAAAGCTTTTATGACATTAGTATCAGGTCCAGCCATTGCTCTCCTTTGGTTTGAAGATTCAGTGAAGCAGCTTTTTTTTTTTTTCTGCCTTCATATTTTCCACCCAGAGAGGTGATAAATGTCAGCCTGCAGCTGCCCCCGCTCCTTTAGATTAAATGCATAATGCTGCAAACAAACCATCCTTTGTTGGAGACGTTACTTAGATCAATGGAAGAAAATAAAATGCAGCTTTAAATAACCCAGGGGATCCTTCACTAGTGGTGGACTAGTATTAATGAGGATGGTCTCATTCTTTCCAGGCAAAAATGCGCTTTAGTTTGTCTGAAAACTTCTCTTCATTGGCTTCCTGTTAAATCCAGAATAGAATTTAAAATCCCCCATCTGACATATAAAGTCTGAAATGGCCAAGCTCCATCTGATATCAGAGATCTGATTGTTCCTTATGTTCCTAACAGAGCACTTCGCTCTCAATCTGCAGGTTTACTAGTGGTTCCTAGAATTTCTAAAAGTAGAATGGGAGGCAGATCTTTTAGTTATCAAGCTCCTCTCCTGTGGAACCAACTACCAGTTGTAGTCCGTGAGGCAGACACCCTGTCTACTTTTAAGGCTAGACTTAAAACTTTCCTTTTTGATAAAGCTTATAGTTAGAGTGTCTCTGGTTATCCTGAGCATCTCTATAGTTATGCTGCTATAGGCTTAGACTGCTGGATGACATAGGGACCTCCATTTCATCATTCTATCTCTATTCTCCCACTCTGCAGAATCTGTTAGTTCAATCTCTAATGTTCTGCTCTCTCTGCTTTTTCTCATAGTAGCTTCATCTGGTCTGTTCCTGTTTGGCTGTGACTCCATCCTGGAGAGAAATATCAGCTGTTCTGCTGCCATCAACAACCTTTGTTTCTAGATGTTGGAGCTTGGCCTGTTTTCCAGTGTAGTCCTGTTTCTCTGACTGTGACTAACTGGATGCGCTCTCTTCATCCTCTGACATGGGAGCTGGCTCGGAGCTCGTCTGCCTGGCTGTGTGTTTCCTGGATGGGGCCGCCTGTTGAGCTTGTTGACAGTTACCGTTTGTATCTCTGTTCCTTTTTCTTTAATTAGTGATACAAGTCAAGTGTATAATATGGCCTAAAATGCAGGAACTAATTCAATATGGAGCAACAGAAGGACCATCACAATAAGCTATTTATTTCTTATCTTATCTTATTATCTGTTTCTTGTGTCTGCTTCTGTCTCCTTGAACCCCAGTCAGCCTCAGCAGATGGCCGCTCTCGCTGAGCCTGGTTCTGCTGGAGGTTTCTTCCTGTTAAAAGGGAGTTTTTCCTCTCCACTGTCGCTACAAGCATGCTTAGTGTGAGGGATTGCTGAAGAGTCAATGAGTCGATGCAATCAACTGGTTTTCCTTCGATTGAAAACTTTGAATCATTCAATTGAAAAGACTGCTTGGATGTGCCGCTCTGTGAGGTGGAGCCAAACTGCAGTCCAACATGCAGAGAAAGTTATCATCATCATCATCATTGATCTTGAATCTGCTTTTATGAGTTTTTAATTGGTCTTTGGTTTAAAAGCGTCTGCTGTAGATGACACTAAGGTTGGTGCGGAAAGTTGGACAGGAAAACCACTAGAACATCAGGAAACCACTAGACCACAACCATCACTGTTACTGTTGAGCAAAATGTGAGCTGATCTGTAAAAAAAACACTGTGATTTTCAATCTAGGTCTGATTTCCACTGGCTATAACAGGGAGAACTGGTTCCCAGTCTGGGTGTGAACTTCATCCCCAGTCTTTAATCTCTGCGGGCGGGTTTTACAGCTCACAATGGATTATCTGCCTGTTGCTGCCAGTAAGCAGCTCACTGGTTTCCAGTCAGCCATCATCCTGTGGCCGTATCTTCCATCATGAGCTCCTGCTCTTTTCTATCTTCCCATTTTAAATCAGGGATGAATGAAACCACTGAACATCAGCTGCTCGACGTTTTCCCAACAAACTGTCAGTCTGCTCCCCACCAGCCACGTTCCAGCTGTGATGTGTGATGCTAAAGATAAACCTCAGACACACAGTGACACGTCTGAGAGACCATCACCAGCGGCTTCTGCCTGTTTCTAACCCTGACTGGTTCAAACCACCAGTTTCTCTTTCTTCCTCATTGGTTCAGAGGTTTGATTAATCAGTTTCATATTTCATTTTCTTTTCTGTGGCTTAAATCCAACAGAAACCTTCATCAACAAACAGTAGCATCTCTGCCTGGTTTAAAAACTGTCATCCCAACATGTATTCAGCATTTATTGTAGCTCATCTGGCTCCAGCAGCTCTACATCTATGTTTTTCCTCTCAGACATGCAGATAAACGTCTGGCTCCACTTTTGCATGTCTCTGGCTTCTCATCTTGTAATTCATTTTATTAACAATCAATAAATGGCGTACGTTATCATGAAATGATGCATCAGGCATGATTTAAAATAAGTGTTGAAGTAATATCAAATATTTTTTATTTTATATATTATTTTACAACTACAACTACATCAAAAAAATTATAGAATTCTGCTTGAAGACCATCATCTGACCACCATCATCATCATCAGACCATTATTCTCAAATTACTCAAATTACGTCATGATTAAAACTTTTCACACAGTTGGAGAACATGGCTTCAGGAGCAGCTTCTCCTTAAGACAGAGTAAAGGTTTGTACGTTTAGCCCACCAGTACAGAGCTTGCTCGGCAGCATAGGTAGAGGAGGAGACTGAGCAGGAGGTACAGGGATAGACGGCAGAAGACTGCTGCAAAGTCCCCATCCCTGCTGACTAATAATGGTTTTGTATCGATGCATCGATCCAAAAGCCGACGATCCGATGCATCGACACGTCCGCAAGAGAATCGATTCATGTTTTTTTTTCCTGCGGTCTATTTTTATCCATTTGCTCCTGGGCGTAATTCTCCCTCCTGTGCTGCGGTGGCGCTAAACCTATTTTGCCCTCCTACCTCGCTTCCTGGTTATACTCTTACAGCAGTGTGTTGCAGTGAGCTTGTCGCAGACATTTTTAAATTATGCTCAGTATTGAAGCGTGGTCTGTGCTACACGCTGTGGGTCTAGATACGGCGCAGGTAGAGAGGAAGTGGGGGCGAGTTTAGTTCGACGACGGAGGGACATGAGGGCCAAAAAGAGCAGCGATCCAGGTGGAAAAAGGGTCGCAGTGTCCGCAGGCACCTCGCTCTTCTAGTGGGTCAAACGCTAGAAGAGTCATAGTTGGTCATAAAAACAAAATAAGCTGGCCTCCTGTCTGCGGCACTGTTTGTGGTCAGTTACAATTAGGGAGAGGAGCAGCGGATCGTCTGCGGAGGGGGCGGAGACGTCTGGAGCCGAGGTATTGCATTGCACTGATTTTGTGCCGTATTTTTTTATGCAAGGCCTTTCAGAATATATGATGCAGGGGTGTTACTATTTTTCAGTGAAGGAGGTTTTAATAGGAGTAGGTGGAGTACAATTTTTCTACTTCTGTTATTTGCTTTTGTCTCTCAAAAAAAATGCAAAATGATATTACAGCTTTCATTGATTTATTTCAAATTTGAAACATTGTCTAGCCTGTAAGGTTAAAAAAAAAATGAACCAATTAATTGAAATGAATCGTGGTGTATTCTTGAGTATCGAAAATAATCGAATCGCCATAATGGATGTGATTTACACCCCTACTGCTGACTCCTGATTGTTTGGGACGTCAGAAGAAGAAATACTGAGAGCTTCCAACAATCCTGGTAATAAACAACTCTGCGGTTAGTAAAGAGTTAAAAGGTCCTCCAGGAGGTAACTGGTGATGATCTGTAGCTTTTCCATCATTATGATGCTCAGCCTCAAAAGTGACATGAAAGTGTCTTCAAACTGTCACATTTTTGGACTGGATCAGAACCTGAGAAGACATGAACGGGTCACCATCAACCAGAATGAAATCCAACAGACCTTAAAGAAACTTCGGAGGAAATCTGATGAATTGGAATATACACTCACTGGCCACTTTATTAGGTACACCTGTCCAACTGCTCGTTAACACTTAATTTCTAAGCAGCCAATCACATGGCGGCAACTCAGTGCATTTAGGCATGTAGACATGGTCAAAACAATCTCCTGCAGTTCAAAGCGAGCATCAGTATGGGGAAGAAAGCTGATTTGAGTGACTTTGAACGTGGCATGATTGTTGGTGCCAGAAAGGCTGGTCTGAGTATTTCAGAAACTGCTGATCTACTGGGATTTTCACGCACAACCATCTCTAGGGTTTACAGAGAATGGTCCGAAAAGAAAAAACATCCAGTGAGCGGCAGTTCTGTGGGCGGAAATGCCTTGTTGATGCCAGAGGTCAGAGGAGAATGGCCAGACTGGTTGGAGCTGATAGAAGGGCAACAGTGACTCAAATAACCACCCGTTACAACCAAGGTGGGCAGAAGACCATCTCTGAACGCACAGTACGTCAAACTTTGAGGCAGCTGGGCTACAGCAGCAGAAGACCACACCGGGTGCCACTCCTTTCAGCTAAGAACAGGAAACTGAGGCTACAATTTGCACAAGCTCATCGAAATTGGACAATAGAAGATTGGAAAAACGTTGCCTGGTCTGATGAGTCTCGATTTCTGCTGCGACATTCGGATGGTAGGGTCAGAATTTGGCGTCTACAACATGAAAGCATGGATCCATCCTGCCTTGTATCAACGGTTCAGGCTGGTGGTGGTGGTGTCATGGTGTGGGGAATATTTTCTTGGCACTCTTTGGGCCCCTTGGTACCAATTGAGCATCGTTGCAACGCCACAGCCTACCTGAGTATTGTTGCTGACCATGTCCATCCCTTTATGACCACAATGTACCCAACTTCTGATGGCTACTTTCAGCAGGATAATGCGCCATGTCATAAAGCTGGAATCATCTCAGACTGGTTTCTTGAACATGACAATGAGTTCACTATACTCAAATGGCCTCCACAGTCACCAGATCTCAATCCAATAGTGCATCTTTGGGATGTGGTGGAACGGGAGATTCGCATCATGGATGTGCAGCCGACAAATCTGCGGCAACTGTGTGATGCCATCATGTCAATATGGACCAAACTCCCTGAGGAATGCTTCCAGCACCTTGTTGAATCTATGCCACGAAGAATTGAGGCAGTTCTGAAGGCAAAAGGGGGTCCAACCCGTTACTAGCATGGGGTACCTAATAAAGTGGCCGGTGAGTGTATATTTAGAGTATTTCCACAGGTAAATTCTTCCTGATTCCCATTAAGATCCAGTGTCTGAAGCGTGGGGAGTTAGGATCATTGAGTCTTTGCATCAGATCACCTCATTCGGAAAATTTGTGGGAAAACAGGACAGACAGACAAGATGAAGAAAACTGTGACAAGGAGCCAAATTAATTTGGGAATACTTATTTTAGTCCCTTCATGTAATTCAAGTGACTCCAAATCACACTATTAGCAGGAGATAGAAGAGGAAAGATGATCTCCCTACAAAGGATGATGGGAGAGAGTTTCCATGGATACAGCTGAGAAATGAGGCTATGTGCAGACAGCGTTATAAAAAACAGAGACACTTAAATTCAGTGATAAATTATCCATTAGCTCTGCTCCAGCAGAGCTGCCCTTTCACTTCGTCTGAAATGATTTCGCTGTATTTCAATTTTAACCGAACATCTTTTCACGGCGGTGAGCTGCGGCGCATTCAGGAGGTCTGCAGATTCATCAGCAGGTTTTAATGAAGTCGGTTTTAAATAGATTATCTTTAAAGGTCATCTGTTCAAACAGCAGGCCAGACATGCATCTTTTTCATAAAACTTTTTCCATCCCTGAGTAGGATTAATGGCGGTAAGTTTAAACACAGTCCTGTTAGATAAGAATTAAAGAAACCGGTAAAACATGGCAGAGCATTCAATTCAGTTCAGTTTATTTCTATAGCGCCAATTCACATCATGTCATCTCAAGGCACTTTACAGTTTAACCAGATCATACAATTAAAATGATTCAAAGTTTTCTATCTGAGGAAAACCAGTTGATTGCATCGACTCGTTGACTTGAATGCAATCCCTCACACTAAGCATGCTTGTAGCGACAGTGAAGAGGAAAAACTCCTGTTTAACAGGAAGAAACCTCCAGCAGAACCAGGCTCAGTGTGAGCGGCCATCTGCTGAGGCCGACTGGGGTTCAAGGAGACAGAAGCAGAGATACAAAAAGCAGCTGTAAAAGGCGGCCCCGTCCAGGAAACACACAGCCAGGCAGACAAGGACAGGGGCAGGCTTATTGTAGGAAGGGTTTTCACCCAGTTGTCCTGACGATTTTGCTCAGATTACCTGAAAACCCCCTTTCTGTCTCGAACACAGACCGTTTTTCTCTGGTGTTTCCTGTGACTGAGGCTGACTTATTTCAACTGTGTTTGTTTCTTCATATAATCCCCTTGGTTTTTCAGTTATGTGTTATGAAATGAGATGAATATTACATAGATGAATTACTGAATGTTGATTGAACAAGGATGCTTATAAGATGCTAATCTTGTTCAGCTGTTCTACAGGGATCGACAAAGATTAATCTGAAGCCGTTTTGAAAACTGATTGGCTTAGGCTTTTTCATCATTCTACTTCATTCTATCTCTATTCTCCCACTCTGCAGAATCTGTTAGTTCAATCTCTAACGTTCTGCTCTCTCTGCTTTTTCTCATAGTAGCTTCATCTGGTCTGTTCCTGTTTGGCTGTGACTCCATCCTGGAGAGAAATATCAGCTGTGCTGCTGCCATCAACACCTTTGTTTCTAGATGTTCGAGATCTGCCTGTTTTTCAGTGTAGTCCCGTTTCTCTGACTGTGACTGGCTGGATGTGCTCTCTTCATCCTCTGACATGGGAGCTGGCTCTGAGCTCGTCTGCCCGGCTGTGTTTCCTGGACGGCGCCACCTTTTACAGCTGCCTTTTGTATCTCTGCTTTTTTTTGTGACTCTGCTTCTGTTTCCTTGAACCCCAGTCGGCCTCAGCAGATGGCCGCTCACACTGAGCCTGGTTCTGCTGGAAGTTTCTTCCTGTTAACAGGGAGTTTTTCCTCTCCACTGTCACTACTAGCATGCTTAGTGTGAGGAATTGCATTCGAGTCAATGAGTCGATGCAATCAGCTGTTTTTTTTTAGATAGAAAACTTTAAATCAACTTGACTGGATGATCTGGTGAACTGTAAAGCGCCTTGTGATGACATGTGTTGTGAATTGGCGCTATAGAAATAAACTGAATTGAATTAAATTAAGCGGTCATTCATTTCTGATCAAGCAAATCGTTTAAGGGATAGTTCGGGATTTTTGACATGAATCTGTATGGCATCCCCATCACCAGTGTCATGCAATCACACTGACTTACCCCTGGCAGCATCCTGTGAGCAGAGTTCTCGTCCAGCTTTGGTCAAGCCGAAAGTAGTCCGGCAGATTTGCTAGACCCAGCGAAATAAAACGTTTCTCTTCCCAAAACATTATGTGTTCAAAAGAGTGATATTTTTGCATCCCAAAAACATTGTAGTGGAAAAAGTCACACGTCGTTATCACTTGGTCCTATTTTCTCTCTGTTCGTATCAGTGCGCGCCGTCATTCTGACAGCGAGCTCAACTTTTCCAGCTCATTTCAGTGCTCTCAGTGATGCAGACAGCAGCTGCTGCAACTCCGACATCCTCCTCAATGGAAAGGTTCTGTATCTCGGGCATTACTAAATCCCACTCGTGGCAACAGTAGCATTCCACCTCTGTCTGCATTAATTCGCACTTGAAACAAGTGCACCATGATTTGTCGGCCACCCTGGATATCGCAGCTCCAGCTGTGGCTCCTGCGGCTCCGGCTTCAGCTTCCATCACTTCTCTGTCCACCCTCTCTCTAGCTACGTTTACATGGACACAACTAATCGGATTGAAGGCCTGATCAGATCAAAAATGTTTCATGTAAACATGTCAGACTGAAGATTCTAATCCGATTCGGTCCGATCGGATCTAAATTTAATTCCGAATGAGAGAGGTGGTTTTTGCCGATCGCCATTCCGATTGGCGTCCATGTAAACACCCATTCGGATCTTAAGAGTAAAATAATCTTCACTGCGCATGTGTGCGACGTCAGCGTGACGTTTTTCCGCCTTGTCAACAACAGGAAACCACCGGTCGCTATCGCTCTCGCTGTGAACAACATGGCGGGGGGAGTCTAGGAACGCCGACTTATACACTCAAGTTCATTTAAAGCTGCAGGAAGCAGGAATTTATCCTCCTCCTCTTCCTCTTTTCTCTCTCCACAGCCCACTCGCTCTCCCACGCCGGTTCAATCGCTCATTCTCTACATTTTCTCTCGTACATTTCGCTGCCAAGCGCTTTTTTCCTCCTCTCTCCTTTTTTCTTTCCGCTCGCTCCGAGCGCATCGTTTGTCAGGCCTCCCAAAAACCAGGCGCAGACAGAACTGCCAAGTTTGGCAGGAAGTTCTGCGCATGCTTGAAAGGTTTAATCTGATCCAACGCTTGGTACATGTATACACACGTCATGATCGGATCATTTCATTTAGTGTCCATGTAAACGGAGATTTTGAATTTCCGATCAACCAAGGTTTGGATCGGATCGGGGAAATTTTGCGCATGTAAACGTAGCTTCTTTCTGCCCGATCTAACTCCATTTGTCGAAGTTCATCGTCAGTGTACTCGGGTTTATAAAGATATCCCTTTGGCTCTAAGTGGAAGTCGATGTTTTCCTCGTCGCTCTCGTAGTCAGACATCTTCCCCAGTAGTAAACAATTGCGAATCAAACAGGTAGGCCCTAGCTGTCAGGTCATGGTGTCGCGCGCACTGATACGAACAGAGAGAAAATAGGACCAAGTGATAACGACGTGTGACTTTTTCCACTACAATGTTTTTGGGATGCAAAAATATCAGTCTTTTGAACACATAATGTTTTGGGAAGAGAAACGTTTTATTTCGCTGGGTCTAGCAAACCTGCCGGACTACTTTCGGCTTGACCAAAGCTGGATGAGAACTCTGCTCACAGGATGCTGCCAGGGGTAAGTCAGTGTGATTGCATGACACTGGTGATGGGGATGCCATACAGATTCATGTCAAAAATCCCGAACTATCCCTTTAATAAATATTATTTTACAGAACCATGTTTTATTTTTCTCTTTGACTTTCTATTGTTAATTAATTTCATCACATTCTAATTACTCCACATGAATTTATCAGGAGATTTGACTTCAAGAAAAACTTTAATTCTCAGACACTGAATCATGACATAGAGGAGTGAATTTGCTTCCAGATTCCAGTTTTTATCAAATCAATGTTTCAGTTTCATATTTCTTATAGTGTGATGATGTCATGTCTGGAACGTGATCATGAACGTGATCTTTTTTGTTTATCCTTAGAACAATATGAAAATGTCAGATTAATAATTGGCAGATAAAAAAAAAAAATAAATAACAGATAAGACTTGAACTGGAGTTGAATATCAGAAGTATCTCAAAGATTAAATTTTCTTTTTATTCCAACAGTTTTTAATGACTTAAAGCCTTATTCAAAAATACCTAAAGGCAAATTAAGAAAATTATTATAAAGAAAAATAAGAGTCACCTTTTAAAACCAGTAAACCTTTCTGGAGCAATAAAGATGCTGCAAAGGAAACTGAGATAGGAAAAGTGTCAGCAAATGAGCTGCAGTGGAAGGAAAAAAGAAGTTATCTGCTGTTGCAGCTTATTGTGATGGTCCTTCTGTTGCTCCACACTGAATTAGTTGCTACATTTTCGGCCATATTATACACTTGAATTGTATCACTAATTAAAACTATACTCAGTGAGGGTCAAACAGCAGCAAACCTGCTGGAGCATCAGTCTAATACCAACATGTTCTGAATAAAAAGATCCGTCTGAGCTCTCCGTTCTATGCAGCAGTAGGTCATGCATGTCAGATCATCAGACCGCAGCACCTTCTCTGCTTTGTTTCGTTGTGATGTGTAATGCATTGCTTTTAGAGCCTATTTTAAGGAGGTATGCACAGCCAGGATCAGCAGGGATAAACAGCTTAACTGTTCATATGGATTCCAACAACAGGACAGTAAAATCGCCTGAACTCAGTCCACCGTATTCAAATTTAGATCCCTACTGCAGCAGCATGGGGACTGGGGGGGGGTGCATTATTTTCTGCTGTTATAAACTGCAACAAGAACCAGTTATACAACAGGATCACAGCACGAAGCAAGCAATTCAAAAGGAACCTAACCTGCTTATAGAAGACAACATGACACAATGTGGAGGCATGGAAAACACCTGCTGAGATGCCAGACCTTTTAGTTTAGCTGTTTCCTAATGATGGTGTTCACACAGTGAGAATAAAGACAGTCATAGTTCACTGTTAGTTTTGGAACGACTGGAAGTAATAATCCAGTTCATCACAGAGATAGTGTCTAATGTAAATGAGTATCTAAGAGCTTTATTTTTAAGGTCCATATTAAAACCTCTTCCTGTTCTTTCTTTAAAGGAATAGTACACCCAAAAAATGATTAGCCTTCATTTTCTACTCACCCCCATGCTGAACAACACTCTGGAATACTTTTTTGATATCTCAAATGCATCTGGAGATCTGGGAGGCTTCTTCCTGTCTGCTGACATTCAAATAATGGAGGTCTATGGCGCCCGAGGCAGAAAGGTCCATAAAAGTCCACAAAAAACGTGTCAATATTCCTCCATACTGCTCGTCCAATGTATTCCAAGTGTCCTGAGTGGGTAGCGTCCATAATTTACTCGAAACGAAGTCATTTAGAATGTTTTTAGAGCATAAACAGTAGTGTATAGGATTTCCTAAAAGCGCGTTCACGAGTCTACGGAAACCGCGGCAGACCAAACCAGATGAAAGTGCGCATTCAGCGTCTGCTCTGCCGATAATCCAAGCGTAGAAGAAGAAATGTGCTGTTTACCTGTGCAAAGAAAGAAACAACGAAAGAAAAATGTCTGAGGACTTCAGTGTTGAGGAAGAGCATGAGTTCTTTGCCGAGCTGAATGCGCTGGTTTGGTCTGCCGGCTTCCGTAGCGTCGTGAACGCGCAGGCGCGCGCTTTCAGGAAGTCCTATACACTACTGTTTATGCTCTAAAAACTTTCTAAATGACTTCGTTTCGAGTAAATTCTGGATGCTACCCACTCAGGACACTTGGAATACATTGGACGAGCAGTATGGAGGAATATTGACACGTTTTTTGTGGACTTTTATGGACCTTTCTGCCTCGGGCGCCATAGACCTCCATTATTTGAATGTCAGCAGACAGCAAGAAGCCTCCCAGATCTCCAGATGCATTTGAGATATCAAAAAAGTACTCCAGAGTGTTGTTCAGCATGGGGGCGAGTAGAAAATGAAGGCTAATCATGTTTTGGGTGTACTATTCCTTTAAGCTTAGAACTACAAAAACAAAAGAATCTTCTTGCTTCTCTGTTTGATTACATAGGAATTACATGCTGCAATAAAATAAACGACCGTTTCATCCAGGACAGGGTCGGGGGGGCAGCAGCCTCAGCAGAGACGCCCAAACATTGCAGAAACCTTTCCAGCTTTAGTCTCATTTCTTCTTCACCTGTTTTAGGTTCCTGTTCTCTCTGTCTCTATCATAGAGTTTTGCATTAGTCCACTTAGGTCTGGACAACATCTTGAGATTTTAAAAATTAATTAATTTTTCAAAAGAGATGAAATTATAAAAATTTTAAATGAAATATTCCAGTAGGCTATTTTTAATCATTTCTCATAATCCTGTGTGACATTTGGTTTATTTCGTCTTTTTATAATCACCTAATGAAAAGAGAAACATTGAGATAAATACCGAATATTGTCATCCAGCTTAAAAATATCAAGCTATTGTTTTTTTGCTTTCATGTTGCCCCGCCCTACGCCCATCGATCAGGAAATGTTGCACTTAAAGTAGGCCTTCCCAGTCGGCCCTCATGGCTCCGAGGTTCTGCAGGTTTCAAAGATCTGCAGCTTCAGCTCAGCTGGTTCTGATGACTGTCTGTTAATCTGCTATCAGTGGAAATCAGCTCTAGAAAAATGGCCCTCCAGGCCCGACTTAAAGGGAGGTTAATATTAACAGATAAGACTTGAGGGCGGTTGCTGACATTATTTTGATAGAGCCTGAAGAAAAGTGTGTGCTGCTAAATTATTAAACAAATGTTTCTTAGTTGTACTTTTGTATTGTCTGTTTGTCTGGTGGTGATTCTAATCAGTCAGGCTGCCATTAAAGTTAAAACAGAAGATTTCTACTAGATTTTCTGGTGTTTTTGCTGATTTCCTTTACAGCCACATCCTGAGTGAACGTGTTCAGGATGCGGCATAAACCCCAGAAAGATTCAAACATGTTTGCCCTTCCTCCCTCCCTCCCTGGTGGGCCTTTCAGCCTTTCTCCTCGAGGTGCTGTGTGCGGCTAGAGGCATAATGAATTAGAGCCTGGCCGGACGGGTCCAGAGGCCTGGTGCTCCTATTGCTGTTGCATCCAAAGTCAGGAGCAAAGTTGGGATTCAGGTCTGCAATTAAGAACATGCTAGCAACGCTGCCAATAAGTCCCATCTTGCTTTAGCTTTGCGTACCGTACCCACAGAAACACCCAGACTAAAACACTGATGGTCAGTTTAAAGGCAGCAGGGAGTGGAAGCTCCAGGTCTCTGCACACTAGAACACCTGAATCAAATACTTTAACGACTTCCTCAGTCTGCAGGCTCTCTTGGAAATCTCCTAATTATTTGATCCAGGTGTGTTGGAGCAGGGACACATCTAAAAGGGTGCAAAAAAATCAATCTTACATTAAAAGTTATAGAAGATGATCTTTTATTTCCGAGTGGATCATCTAAATAAATGGTCCTCCCAACGGTCAGTCATTCTGGTGATATGTTTATGTAAGGCCGTCCTACGTGCTCGTACCGTTAGCTTTTTCTGCGCGTGCAGATATATTTCAGCCGTATATCTGTGGTGAATCACGGTTTCACACAGTCAGTGAAGCTCACCTTTCTCTTTAAAAATTGCTGAGGGTCGTGAGAGAAAAAAGTGTCTAGAAGAAAAGAAAGGCCTCAGAAGAAGCAGATATATCCCAGAATGCTTTGCATGGAGAGCCCTCCTCGTAAAGCATTATGGGATTTGCTGTTGCCATAGGCTGTTGCTACCCGACAGCGGCGACTAATAACAGAGATGGTGCAGGCACCACCCGGTGGACCAGTGGGGAAGTGATCATATGTCAGAACGGGGGCGACAGTGGCGTTGGAGGTAGGAGTTTGCCCTGAAATGGAAGGATTGACGGTTCAAGCCTCGACTCCGACTTTCAGTGTCGTTGTGTCCTTGGGCAAGACAGTTCACCTGTATTGTTTACTGGTGGTGGTCAGAGGGCCCGGTGGCGCCAGTGTACGGCAGCCCCGCTTCTGTCAGTGAGCCCCAGGGCAGCTGTTGCTACAATGTAGCTTGCCACCATCAGTGTGTGAGTGTGTGTGTGAATGGGTGAATGAATGTAGAGTAAAGCGCTTTGGTCAAGTCTCCTGACTTGAATAATGGCACTATATAAGTACATGCCATTTACCATAACAGTAACAGGGTTCATACACCTTTTCCAAAGTCAAAATCAAGCACTTTTCAAGCACTTTCAAGATCCATTTTAAAACTTTTTCCAGCACCTTACACCACCTTAAATTACATACAATACATAGTCAAAATTCTTATTTAGTGTTTTTATTGCACACGTCTCCTCGGATGATCAAAGAAAATTACTCCTCTGCCATGGCGTAGTAATATAACCAACCAGAGGGTGTCGCAATTCAGTATTATCTGCCGTAGAGTTATCAATGCTGTTTTAAGGTCTGGGCCTGGGCCTTTTTTTTTGGAACGTTGGCGAGGTGGTAGCGTGAGTTTGCCTCGCCAAGATAGTGCTGCGGGAAACACTGCAATACTAACATTACATTATCACACCGTACTCTCAGTCACTCAGTAACTTAGCCTGTGAATTCCTAGCTAGCAGTTACTAGCGTAAACAAATAGGCGCTAACGTTAACGTGTTTTAAGCTACTTCAGTTGGCTTACTTAAAAAGTTTATGACTTTTCAGACTTTACAAGAGGCAACTCGTGGGGTTTGTCCCCGTTTAATCCATAATTTGTATTTTTCATCTTTCAGCCAACGTTCATTGAAACGACAACCTCCCAGCATGGTGCCGTAGTGGTTTCATGGGGGCGGAATCACACATGGAAATAGACTGGCAGGTTGCAGTCACACATAAGCGAGCAGGTTTCATTTTCGGGCTCTCCAACATTTTATTTCTCCATTTAATAAACACACGATTCAGTTAGATAGGGATTTGTTGCGAAAGAAATTGTTACAATTTCAAGCATTTTCAAGCATTTCATCCAAAATATAAGCACTTTTCAAACCTTGAAAACACAACATCAAAATCCAAGCGTTTTCAAGGATTTCCAGCACCCGTACGAACCCTGAGTAAGTTGACTGACCTCACTATATAATCCTCGCTCCATATAGTAATTGAGGGATTTAGGGGTAAAGGTGAACATTGAGGCACAGTAAGCTTGTACGAGCTACGAGAGCAGTACCTTTTAAATACAGCACACACAAGGAGAAATGGGCTCATGCATGCTCTCGCACGCACATTTGTGGAGAGGGCGGGTCTTTTAAAAAATTCGAGAAACCCCTCCATAATACCTTGAAACAAATCAAACAAACTTACACTTTAAATATCATACTGGAGAAACAACACAGGAAAAACAAAGTTGTGTCACTCATTTACCCCCCCAAAAAATGCTCAAAAGCTTTTTTAGAAGGAAGAAATTTGGACTGAAGCTTTGAGACCTAAACACGCCGCAGCGGGCTCAGCAGGGGTGAGGCCCACATGATGAGGCCTTGGACCTAAACTCAGCCGCCATAAGTTAGTTAAAGCCATTTTGATGAGGGGACTCTAGCAGCTAAAAGAGCGTGTCTGAAAAATCAGGATGAAGCTGATTTTACCCGAGGATCGGTATTGGGTCTGCATCCGCCGTTCTGCATAGGCGTCATGTTTGGACCAACAGCTGGTCCACCTGAGAACTCCACTGGGGCATTCTAACGCTGATGCAGCATTAACCTCTGATAGAGAATCAGAAGAAAGGAGAGCATCTGGTGGCAAGAATAAAACAGACAGATGGAGCCTGAGTCCTCTGCCCACCCACCCCCCAAAACAAGGACCTGCAAATAGAAAGCCACTCTGTCAACTTTATGTCCGACCCAGAAAGAGGCACTGATTAAGCAGGGCATCCTAGTTTCCTTCTTCTTGCATTTGGGTCGAGCTGCGCCAGAGTTAAAGCCTCCCACGCCTTTCAGTCTCAGTCAGCCAAGTTTGTAGCATAAAGTTGATCATCTAATACGCAGGTTTTTACAGAAGCGCATTGCATTCACCAAAGAAAAACAAAACAAAAACAGAGAGGTTATCTCATAATATTAAGATCCTGACCTCAATATTATGAGACACCTTTGTTTATAGATGTTGGAGATCGGCCTGTTTTCCAGTGTAGTCCTGTTTCTCTGACTGTGACTAACTGGATGTGCTCTCTTCATCCTCTGACATGGGAGCTGGCTCGGAGCTCGTCTGCCTGGCTGTGTGATTCCTGGACGGGGCCGCCTTTTACAGCTGCTTTTTGTATCTCTGCTTCTGTCTCCTTGAACCCCAGTCGGCCTCAGCAGATGGCCGCTCACACTGAGCCTGGTTCTGCTGGAGGTTTCTTCCTGTTAAAAGGGAGTTTTTCCTCTCCACTGTCGCTACAAGCATGCTTAGTGTGGGGGATTGTATTTGAGTCAATTACTCGATGCAATCAACTGGTTTTCCTTAGATAGAAAACTTTGAATCAATCTGACTGGATGATCTGGTGAACTGTAAAGTACCTTGAGATGACGTGTGTTGTGAATTGGAGCTATACAAGTAAACTGAGTTTAATTGAATCTTATCTCATAATTATTCTTTTTGGTTTTAAATTAATGCATCTGAAATGCATTTTTGCAGGCTTGGTGGTGTCCCAAATAATGTTCGGTACCTGCTCAGAAATCCTAGATCCTCAAGGAATGCAGCCGAGGCTTCAAGATCGTTTAAAATGACGTCTCTACAAAAACCCAGGTCCCAACTTTATGCAGCATGTCGATTCATATGGCAAACTAAAACCATATAGAATCTGTATCAATTGAGCTGTCGACGGATTTTTACGTATGGTCATATGGCTGTATGCTTACTCCACAACTAGTAATCCCAGGGTACTTTATTGATCAAATGAAAAACAGGGGCATAACTCCGTATCAGGACAGACCTGTTCAAAAGCCATTGTTGTGCTTAAAAGTGCTTCTGTTCAGTTAGAGTAACTTAGAGATATCATAGAAAAGAGAGTTTAGTTCAAACTGAGAGAGCCTGAGCAGCACTCCAGAAAGTAGGTCTACAACAACCAAAACAAGAATGGGTGTCAAACGCCTTACAAACAGTCTCAGTATTCATGTTTTAATCAGATTTCTTCACTTTTCTATCCTAAATTTTGTTAAATGAAATGCCATCTATGGGGATCCATCACCCTGATCTTAATAAATGCCAATAAAGGATTTGCATGCAATAAAAAGCTGTCTCCATTCCAGTAGAGACTCAAAAGATGACACGCTGCTTCTGTTATGCTGGTTTCCTTTGCTCCCATTTCAATAAAGCCTGGTGGGAATCCCACTAGCTCCTGGTTTTTGCTCTTTTAACCACAGTCGAGTAATGAGTACATGCTGAGGTGCTGCACAGTGAGCCGGGTTTCTGTAGTTTCAGGGGGAAAGTCGATTAATGAGGACATCCAAATCTTCCTAAACAGAGAGTAGCAGTTACTCTGGGGCTCACAGCTTCCCCTGGGAGCTTTTTCCCGCTTCACCAAGAAAGCAGAGATGGAGAAATGAGATGGTTTCCAGCACACTGATCAGGTGAGAGCATCACAGACTGCTAAAAAAAAAACTCCAGGCAGAGAGAAACAACACTCTGAACTCCAGGAATAGAGCCAGCAGCTTACCTCGCCTTACTGGGAAGACACTGCTCAGTGATGCATGAAATTCTAAAACAGGAACACACCCTGCGGTTCAAATAGTGGCAGAGGAGTTACTACAGTAATGATCGTGCCACAGAGCTGGAACTGAAATCGGCCAAAAGCCTGGGAGCAGCTGCACCAGGAAGAGGCTTTTCAAGCTTTTAATCAGATCATTGGAGCTAAGAAGATTCCTGATGACCATCTGATCACCGGCTACTAGGTGAGGATCAGAACACGAGTGAATGATCCTGAAAGAATGAACCATAAACCAGCAGGTCCGACAGCCCTGATAACACCCTGGTGGGAGCAGGAGGGAGACGCATTTAACTGAACCAGAGGGAGGCCTCTCCAGGCTGAGGATCTGACCTCTCCAGGCTGAAGATCTGACCTCTCCAGGCTGAAAGTCTGACCTCTCCAGGCTGAAAGTCTGACCTCTCCAGGCTGAAGATCTGACCTCTCCAGGCTGAAAGTCTGACCTCTCCAGGCTGAAAGTCTGACCTCTCCAGGCTGAAGATCTGACCTCTCCAGGCTGAAGATCTGACCTCTCCAGGCTGAGGATCTGACCTCTCCAGGCTGAAGATCTGACCTCTCCAGGCTGAAGATCTGACCTCTCCAGGCTGAAAGTCTGACCTCTCCAGGCTGAAAGTCTGACCTCTCCAGGCTGAAAGTCTGACCTCTCCAGGCTGAAGATCTGACCTCTCCAGGCTGAAAGTCTGACCTCTCCAGGCTGAAAGTCTGACCTCTCCAGGCTGAAGATCTGACCTCTCCAGGCTAAAGATCTGACCTCTCAAGGCTGAAGGTTTGACCTCTCCAGGCTGAAGTTCTGAACTCTCCAGGCTGAAGTTCTGAACTCTCCAGGTTGAAGTTTTGATCTCTCCAGGCTGAAGTTCTAACCTCTCCAGGCTGAAGTTCTGAACTCTCCAGGCAGAAGTTTTGACCTCTCGAGGCTGAAGTTTTGACCTCTCGAGGCTGAAGATCTGACCTCTCAAGGCTGAAGGTTTGACCTCTCCAGGCTGAAGTTCTGAACTCTCCAGGCTGAAGTTCTGAACTCTCCAGGTTGAAGTTTTGACCTCTCCAGGCTGAAGTTCTGAACTCTCCAGGCTGAAGTTCTGAACTCTCCAGGTTGAAGTTTTGACCTCTCCAGGCTGAAGTTCTGAACTCTCCAGGTTGAAGTTTTGACCTCTCCAGGCTGAAGTTTTGACCTCTCCAGGCTGAAGTTCTGACCTCTCCAGGCAGAAGTTTTGACCTCTCGAGGCTGAAGTTTTGAACTCTCCAGGCTGAAAGTCTGACTTCTCCAGGCTGAAGTTTTGAACTCTCCAGGCTGAAATTCTGAACTCTCCAGGCTGAAGTTCTGACCTGTCCAGGCTGATGATCTGCCCTCTCCAGGCTGAAGTTCTGAACTCTCCAGGCTGAAGTTTTGACCTCTCCAGGCTGAAGTTCTGACCTCTCCAGGCTGAAGATCTGACCTCTCCAGGCTGAAGTTCTGAACTCTCCAGGCAGAAGTTTTGACCTCTCGAGGCTGAAGTTTTAAACTCTCCAGGCTGAAAGTCTGACCTCTCCAGGCTGAAAGTCTGACCTCTCCAGGCTGAAGTTTTGAACTCTCCAGGCTGAAAGTCTGACCTCTCCAGGCTGAAGTTCTGACCTCTTGAGGCTGAAGTTTTGAACTCTCCAGGCTGAAAGTCTGACCTCTCCAGGCTGAAAGTCTGTCCTCTCTATGCTGAAGTTCTGACCTCTCCATGCTCTCTCCTCCAGTTTCAGTCTATAAATGTGTTTAAAACTTACAGGGACTGTAAATATAAGAGGTAGAAGTTTAACTCCATGAGTTCAATAAAATACATCAAACCTGCCAAAGATTAAACACTGTGATGGGCTCAGCTGTAAAATCATCCTCTGGAAAAGCTTTAAAAGGATCTAAACCCACGATATGTCCTCATTTCCCAGTTCAGGTCCCAGATGGACCGTCCAGTGGGGAACTAGTCTGGGAACCTGAGGATCCCACCTGGGTTCTTAATTTTTTGGACATGGTGTACTTCTGCTGTGCTCTCCTGTTAAGGTGTCAAGTCTTCCAAGTCTGGAGATTCTCAGCAGGAGAAAGGTCATGTGACCCATTAACCAAGGCCTGTGGGCCCCTCTTTTATTTAAAAGTAACAGTACTGGACAGGATGATGTTGACATTACAATGTCAACATCAATGTTGCGTCACAAACAGGCCAGACAAAGAACATTAGGATCAACAATAGCAGCAGACTGGACACAGGACTGACTCAGGACAGAGGGGGACAGGAGCCATTACATATTCACATACAGCTGACCTTAACCCAGGAATCAAACCAGGACCTTCTTGCTGCAAAGAGCATTTCATCCACCATCCAGCTTTCTGAGGGTTTAGAAACATGGAGCATTGGCCCGGTAACCAAACCCAGAGTGGAAGAACAGGAGACAACAGCAGTCAGATTTCTCAGGATCCATTAAATCTCCTGCTATGGTGCCTGGTTTGAAGCTTTTCCAAACAAGGTTCTTAGTCAAGCTTGGGGAAGGCTTCAGAGTTCAACAACTGCAAACTTCTAAGAGTAAAATTAAAGATCCCATATTATGCTAAATTCACTTAAATATTTACAGTCATATGTGTCCTGAAGCCTGTGTTTGAGGTTCTCAAATGAAAAAAAAAAAAAAACCATTTTCCCTCTCTCACTGCCTTGTTCCACCTCTTAGCTAACGTGTGCTCAAAATGCTCTGTTTGAACATCATGCCCTTTGTGATGTCACCAGAAATAACCACTCCCCCTATCAAAACCCGCCATCTAGCAGGCACTACGGACAACCATCACCCAGAGGTGTTTAAAAGTTCCCTTTTCATTAATATTTCAAAAAGTTTTTTCATCAGTGTGCGAGGGGGGAGGTAATTCCCGGTAGGCCAGTATTTCTCAGAATAACACGATGGTGAGTCTGACACAGTGGGAAAAATTGCAGATCTTCTTTTTCAAAGTAAGCTTGTATGAGCGATGTAACTTTTAAATAGAGCGTGCACGAGGAGAGATGGGCTTGTGCATGCTCTCACACTCGTTTAATTGGAGTTCCCTCTCAGGAGCGGATACAGGGTTGTGCATGTGTTTTTTTTATTTTTAAGTGGAGAGGGCGGGTATTTTCAAAAATTTGTGAAAATCCTTCACTATACCTTTGAATTACTTTTGTTAGTAGCAGTTTGGTTAGTTCATCACAGCAGACAGATGCTGTGTTAGATGATTAGACTGACTTTTGTCCGTTTTTTTCGATGGAATAAAAATGTATTATTGTTGTTAACAACATAAATGAATGAGTGCCAATGAGCGGTTATCTGGTCAACCTGCTCCTTTAATGTGTTGTCAGGACGATAAGCTGCTACAAGCGGTCTGCAGCAGCCCATCAGTTAAGGCTGGTCTTCATCTTCTGTATTGTTCGGCTCTCCTAGCCACCATTTTCACAAACTCTGATTGGTTGTCATGGTTGCGGGCTGTGGGGGTTCAGCCTTTGCACAGGGGTGTGGAAAGTCAAAACAGCTTGTTTAGAAAAGGGCTGAATGAGGAGGTTATTGTCAGTCTGATCCTATAGGGAACGTTTCTGCTCCAACTTCAAAAATATGCACTGGGGGCCCCATTTGTTTTGTTTTTTTCTATATTTCAAATGTAGTGTAATATAGGGCCTTTAAGATAATCAGCTGCAGACGGACCTCTAGAAATTATGGATTATTTTTTCATTTGGTGTAGCAGCCATCATCATCCCGGAGATTTTTCTTCTCAGTGATTTAATATTGGTCTGGTTTCGAAGCTGATGGCTTCATTAGGAGTTAATTAGGAGTTAACTTTTTTCCTCTTTAGACTTTAATTAATCAAATATGGAAAGTTTTCACAAATCTACAAAACAGTAAAGAAGAAATGACGCTGGGCAGATGGATGCAGATTTAGTGTCACCATCTTTGAAAGGAAACAATTTAAAATGCATAGGAACTATTTATCATCCATCCATCCATCCATCCATCATCTATCATCCACCTATCATTATCCATCCATCCATCCACCCATCCATCATCTATCACCCATCTATCATCCACATATCATTATCCATCCATCCATCCACCCATCCATCATCTATCACCCATTTATCATCCACCTATCATCATCCATCCATCCATCATCCATTTATAACCCACCTATCATCCATCCATCCATCCATCCACCCATCCATCATCCATTTATCATCCACCTATCATCATCCATCTATCCATCATCCATTTATAACCCACCTATCATCATCCATCCATCCATCATCCATTTATAACCCACCTATCATCATCCATCCATCCATCATCCATTTATAACCCACCTATCATCATCCATCCATCCATCCATCCATCCATCCATCCACCCATCCATCATCCATTTATCATCCACCTATCATCATCCATCCATCATCCATTTATAACCCACCTATCATCATCCATCCATCCATCCATCCATCCATCCATCATCCATCCATCCACCCATCCATCATCCATTTATCATCCACCTATCATCATCCATCCATCCATCATCCATTTATAACCCACCTATCATCATCCATCCACCCATCATCCATTTATCATCCACCTATCATCATCCATCCATCCATCCATCCATCATCCATCCATCCATCCATCATCCATCCATCCACCCATCCATCATCCATTTATCATCCACCTATCATCATCCATCCATCCATCCATCATCCATTTAACCCACCTATCATCATCCATCCACCCATCATCCATTTATAACCCACCTATCATCATCCATTTATCATCCACCTATCATCATCCATCCATCCATCATCCATTTATAACCCACCTATCATCATCCATCCATCCATCCATCATCCATCCATCCACCCATCCATCATCCATTTATCATCCACCTATCATCATCCATCCACCCATCATCCATTTATAACCCACCTATCATCATCCATCCATCCATCCATCATCCATTTATAACCCACCTATCATCATCCATCCATCCATCCATCATCCATTTATAACCCACCTATCATCATCCATCCATCCATCATCCATTTATAACCCACCTATCATCATCCATCCATCCATCATCCATCCATCCACCCATCCATCATCCATTTATCATCCACCTATCATCATCCATCCATCCATCATCCATTTATAACCCACCTATCATCATCCATCCATCCATCATCCATTTATAACCCACCTATCATCATCCATCCATCCATCCATCATCCATTTATAACCCACCTATCATCATCCATCCATCCATCCATCCATCCATCATCCATTTATAACCCACCTATCATCATCCATCCATCCATCATCCATCCATCCACCCATCCATCATCCATTTATCATCCACCTATCATCATCCATCCATCCATCCATCATCCATTTATAACCCACCTATCATCATCCATCCATCCATCATCCATTTATAACCCACCTATCATCATCCATCCATCCATCATCCATCCATCCACCCATCCATCATCCATTTATCATCCACCTATCATCATCCATCCATCCATCCATCATCCATTTATAACCCACCTATCATCATCCATCCATCCATCCATCCATCCATCCATCATCCATTTATAACCCACCTATCATCATCCATCCATCCATCCATCCATCCATCCATCCATCCACCCATCCATCATCCATTTATAACCCACCTATCATCATCCATCTATCCATCCATCCTAAACTGCTAACATTGGTAGAAACAGACCAGTGGACATGGCCTCTTTTCTTGTTTCATTTAGATGAACTAAACTGTGAGTTTGACCAGGTGAGACCATGGCGATGTTTAGCCATACTCCACAGCAGCATAAGGGTTAGGACAGCTTGCAGTCTTTGATTGCACAATGAGATCCACTGTGGACCAAACTATCCTACAGTCTGGTCCACTTTGGGTCATCATCAGGATAATGAGGCCTAAAACATTTTGTCTGAAAAAGAGAAGAACCAAAGTGGTACACTGTCCTAGTTAAAGTCGAGACCTCAACTTGACCGAGATACTGTGGAGAACGCTGAAAGCCTTGATGAAATGAAGGAACATCTAAAAAAAGAGTTGACCTCATTCTTCACTGGGGTCTGAGCTGTTCTGCCTGGTAACCCGGTTAGCTACGGATGCAACAAAGACAGCAGCTCTACCGTTCTGTGTAGCCTGCTGAAGAACATGAAGAAAGAAGGTTGAGGAAGACCTTCTAGTTTCCATCCAAGTTTGTTCCATCCTTGCTCCGGTTTCATTTAGATTCCATCTGCTTTATCTCCCAAAATGTGTTTCGTTTACAGTTTAACTTAGTTTGGAGGGAAGTTAAGCAGTTTACAGTGATTGGATGCAGCCTGTGTGTGTAAGTAGGGAGAGAGATCAGATGAAATAACTTTACTGTAAGCAGTTTAACATGATAGGATTGGGTGTTTGCTCTCATGAATGCATAGTGGAGTTGGACTTCATTCCCACTGTGTCAACCTGCTGCCAAATGTCTCTGTTAAGACTCCCATCTTCACTGGAGGCAGAAACTAAACGATGATTTTCTCCCTTGATCACTCAGTGTTTAACCTGCAGTCTCTGCCAGGTTTCCCTGCAGAGCAAAAGCCACCATAGGAAACCTAAAATCTGTGTTTGATTTTGCGTTTCCACCTCTTTCCTTAGAATGCACTGGGTTTGTTGGGAACTCTGGCTTTATCTGCACCACTCAATCAGTTTCTTTGTTGTACAGACGGTGTTGGACATGGCTGCAGTTCAGAACAGGGGATTTACTTTTCAAATGGGCTCTTCTCTGAAACTAGCCAGCAGATAACAAAGATCATCTGTGTGAGTTTAAAAGTTTAAAGGCAGGAATCCTATTAGCCCTTGGACAGTTCGTCACCTGATTGTCAGGTTAACAGGTCAGGATATGATGAAGATGTTCTGGTATTTACCAGGTTCTATGATTAAGCAAACTCAGGACAGATTTCTCAGACTAAGAACACTGTTGCTGCTTCAGCATCAGCACCTCTAAAGAGGGGAAGATTTTCCTCAGAAGACAAAGGTTTGTGTCCCCCCAGGCAAAGTCGGTAAGATAAAAGCAACTACCTTAGGGAAGGTAGAGTCCCACTGCAAGGTCAGCGTGCTCGGCAAAAGGAGCTGAAATCTCTGAAAGATCAGGGCCAGAGCTGCTGCAGAACTTTGCAGAAGAACAAAAGCTCCTGAGCTCAGCACTACTGATGAAGTTCTCAGGTTAAACAGGAACAGCAGTGTGTGAGGATCAGAGTCCCTGCAGAATGGAGGGTGTCACTGGAAACTGGAACCTTTCCTGTTTGGATCTCGGTTAGTTATTGGCTGGCTATTAACTACTCATTTGTTTCAGGTCTGTTGACGAAGGGATGCATGCAAAATCTGCAGGACAGTGGCACTCCAGGACTTTGCTGACTGGTGCCAGTGCAACTGCCTTCTGATCAAAGCTGTGAAAAGCTAGAAGTTGTTGGTGGATGGTCTTTGGAGCACATCCACCCGACTGACACGGATGAACATCCAGGAAGCTGATATCTGGGTCTTCACCTGGACAAAAACTGAGCTGGAACCAGAACACTGAAATTCCTGACAGGATCAGAGCAGAATCTACCTGCTGAGACATTTTTTTAGGTATCAAAAGTAGGACATGCCCGGGAAAAAGAGGACGTCTGGTCACCCTACCATATCAACAATTTGATGTTTCCGTGAGTGAGTGCTTGTTGCAATGATGCGTCTTTGCTCAGCAGCTTCGCTCGTTGTAAACCAACCAATCAGCACACAGCTCATCTAAATGTTCATGATCATACCATAAAAGGAATAAACCTGTCGTTTCCTTCTAGGGTTTTTAACCAGGCTTGCATTAGGGATCATAGAAAAGCAAATATGCCATTTTCAGCCCAACCAATGTTATACACCCTATTCAGAGACCTTAAGGACCAGCACCAAATACGCTATATATTCATTCTAGGACCCCTTTAAATGTAAATTGTCGTCTTCCATTGGCAAAGTGTCTGACTTACCTCCTCAATTCAAGAAAAAATGCGCTTATTTTAAGACAAAAATACCTTCTCTAGCTTTTGATTTTTTCCAGTGTTGCATCCTTGGTGGTCTCCCAGAAGCACCATCAGAGATCCTTCCTCCCAGCAGCTATGGAGCATCACTGCTCCCAGAAGACTCTGTTTGATTCCTGCTGTAGTTTCACAGTTTTTATGCTTTTCTGTGAACAGTTTGTTCCTTTTTGTGTGCAGCTACTTAAACACCACTGTTGCACTCAGATTTCTCTGCCGTAGGACAATATGGTTCTTTGTGTCCTGGATGAGGACAAAGAACCCTCTTCTTCTTCTCTTCTATTCTAGGATCCTATCATGACACATCCCTCGCTGATCGTAGTGCTAGAACACTGTTTAAGACTTCAGGCTGACTGTGAGAGCAGCGCAAATGTGGACAATCAACCAGCACGACTAAAGTCTGCTGAGTGAAGCCAGGGCCTCTAGAAATCTTTGGACGGATCACACCAGAGATGTTTGGACAAAATGGAGCATCAGGTTTGGGTAAAAGCAAAACGCAGTGTATTAGCACAAACACATCAAACCAGCAGCCAGGAACTGAGGAAGCAGAGGGCTAAAAATAAGTGAGCCAAGGTCAAGTTCAGCTTTGGTCTCGATGGGTCGATGAAAGACAGGAGAGAGTTCAAAATCACAGCTCCTCTTCAAAAGAATAGTCCTGTGCTTTTAAAAGCAATATCATCCATCCGTCCATCATCAAACCATTTATCATCAATCCACCCATCCCGCATCATCCATCCATCCATCCCTCATCCATCCACCTATCATCAATCCACCCATGAATCCTCCATCATCCATTTATGCATATTGTCCATCCACCCATTGATCAACCATCATCCATCTGTCCATCCATCCAACAATTTATCATCCATCCATCACACATTGTTCCATCCATCCCTCATCCTTCCATCATCCATCCATCCCTCATCCATCCATTCATTTATGCATCTATTGTCCATCCACCCACCGATCATCCATCTGTCCATCCATTCAACATGCATCCATCTTCTTGTTCTTTTAATAAACTTTTTAACTGGTATTTTTCTCTAACTTTATTCTTCTGTTTAATCATTCATGACCATAATCATCTAGAGAACCAGAAATGATCATGACTCATTAACCTCTGGCTCTTCTTTCATACTATGGTTCACTTAATCCACCCGGTGAGGATCTGCTCATGGAGCTCACAGACTAATAACCTCTCCATCTGCTCCCAGCATATCACATCAGATCCTCTTTCTCCTGCTCTGTTTGTTTAACCACATTTATAATCCAGAGACATTGGATTTAAATTTCTATGATTTGGCATCCGAGCTAAAGAGAGCTGAAATACCAGCAGATCAACTACAGAGTTAGTGAGAAGCAGACCTCAGCATCCAACCAGTCAGAGGCTGGTAGGTTTACTCTGCGGAAGGAAAAACCTCTCTGCACCTTTTAGAAATATGTTCTTCCACAGACAGAGGACCAGCTACACACATCTTCGTCTACTAGTTCTCAGCAGGTTAGGCTGTCCTTCCTCCATCAGCTCTCTGCCCTTCACAGCCATCTGCTGTCTCCTAGCAACGCCAGCGGCAAGATCAATGGAGCCACAGAGAGGGATGAGAGGCCGAGGGGGGACAAAGGGGGAGAAAAGGATGGGGGGGGGGGGGATGGAGGAGGTTCAGATATCTCCTTCTGATCAGAGGCTTCATCCCTGCACATGAGGAGGACAGTGGTGAGTTTGGATCATAGTGAAAAACAAGAGCTTCATCATCATCATCAGCAGCAGCAGCAGCTGGATGCACATCAGGGCTGAACCCTGTTAACCAGATGTGCTTAAAGTCTCACCTCTGTGGTTCTGCAGCCCGACACGCGGTCTGCATCCAAATGGTTCCGCTTACCGTCTGGGTCCAAACGCCGCCAGAAGCATCCAGTGAGAGGAGCAGAGCTGCTGACACGGAGAGACAGGAGCCCGCAGGAGGCGAGCAGCAGGCCGGGCTGGAGGAGGAGCCGCTGGGCTCAGCACCAGAGGGAGAGCCGAGGCCGGGACAGGACTCAGCAAACGGGGAGCTCGGTGTCTGTCACGGAGGAGCCGTAGACCGGCGGCCGCGAAGGTCAAGCTCAAAAGCACTACGGCACGACTTCCGGTTTTATACTTTCACAATAAAGCTCCAATCGCCTGATTGGCCGATTTAACCCTGACTGAGAACATGAAATCGCAATTTAACCCTTTTTTTGTTAATCCTCTTTTTCACACAACTGGGGGCAATAATAACTGAGGACGAATAAATGAAGAATAAACGGGTTTAGAAACGGATTTACCGTCAGTGAGCTGTAGTTTGAAAGACCGAGGGAATACAGCTGTGTTCATGATGAGGAGGAAACTCTAAAGGTAAAAAATCACATTTTCTTATTTAATTAAGGATCAATAAAGAGGAAATACATCAAATCGATTTAAACTTCGATCTAGATTCATTTGAAACTAATGTAAAGTTCATTCATTCCAACAGACCTAAAGCATAAAAACACATAAAAACTCCACATAAACCTAAATTACAATAAAAAATCTCCAAAAGAATGAATAAAATAAACATCCTCCTTTAACCTAGCTTCGCCTCATCTGTTCCTGTATTGCTGCCATCAACAACTTGTTTTCCAGTGTAGTCCTGTTTCTCTGACTGTGACTAACTGGATGTGCTCTCTTCGTCCTCTGACATGGGAGCTGGCTTGGAGCTCGTCTGCCTGGCTGTGTGTGTCCTGGACGGGGCCGCCTTTTACAGCTGCTTTTTGTATCTCTGCTTCTGTCTCCTTGAACCCCAGTCGGCCTCAGCAGATGGCCTCATACTTAACCTGGTTCTGCTGGAGGTTTCTTCCTGTTAAAAGGCAGTTTTTCTCTCCACTGTCGCTACTAGCATGCTTAATAAGAGGGATTACCTTCAAATCAATGAGTTGATACAATAAACTGGTTTTCCTTAAATATAAAACTTTCAATCAATCTGACTGTATGATCTGGTGAACTGTAAAGTGCCTTGAGGCGACATGTGTTGTGTGTTGGTGCTATAGAAATAAACAGAATTTAATTTTATCAAGGAAAACCAGCTGAACTTATAAAAATGTATATAGCCTTTTCCCTTTAAACTACAAATCATTAAACTCAACATAAATAACACTTGAAATATATCATGTTGTTTGAATTTCATCACTAACATATTGTCTAAATTAGATGTACCTGAAAATGTAAGTTATATTTATTTTTGTTATAGTATTGTGTAATTGTATCTCTTTTGCCTTAAAAAATTCCTAACCGGGTTAATTCTGTTGATTACTCACTTGGCTTTAATTGTTTTAGTCTCTGTCTCCATCTGCTGACACATGGCGTTACTACAATCGGTAATTTTAGTCAGGCATTGTTTCAGGTCGCCTATCATCGATGACTGTTAGAAGGAAGGACCCCGGATCTCCGAAGCGTAAGAGAAACGTTTGAATGGAGGATATTTAATCTGCTGAAATCACAAACATCTTCCTAAATATCCTGGTAAATATTGTATGTTGCACATCCTAAACTTGTCTGGATCCAAACTTATGCCGTATTGATCGTGAAGTGTGGCTGTTTTTAAGTCAAGCGAATCCATCAGGCGAAAAGTGGCGCTTCGTATGAAAATCTTAAAAATGGAGGTTAACGATCCCCAACAGGCCGAGTTTCAGTTTGGAGCTCAATTTAGAGCCACACAGGCCGGCTAGAAAGTAGAGGTCTGGGTTTAAATGCAAAATCCTATTTTCAGATGAGTTAGCTGGTTCAAAATAATAAAAAAGAACGTGCTAAAGTGTTACAGTGCAAAACCAGCTTAGAGTAAAAACCCCTTTTAAAGTGTGTCTAACAATGGACCAATCCACATAACCTGGATTCTGCCTTAAAGTCAATGTTAAATCAATTATTTAATTATTCAGTGTTTGAGTTTGAACATATTTTGATTATCTTTCTTTTTGTTTTCACGTACTTTTTTTTTACCGCGTAAAAAAAAAAATTAAAACGTGTAATTTATGGAAATTTCAAACTGTTACCAATAATGAAAGTTGTTTTTTCTATTATGAGATATTCAGGATTGGTTCTTAACATAGGGTTCATACAAAGATGCCATAGAAATCCTTAAAAATCCTCCTAAATAATTCAATCTGCTAGATTAGATTAGATTCAACTTTATTGTCATTACACACAGGCACAGGTACAAGGCACCGAAATGCAGTTTAGGTCTAACCAGAAGTGCAATAGCAGCAAGTGCAGGATAAATAATGGTTCCATAAATACACGACATGGGTTTCTACTGAATAAGTATAGAGATGAATACCATTATAAACAGAATCTCACTAATAGATTAATAATAATACTTGACTCCTGAGTTATAGTGACTTCAGGAAAGTTTGAGTGTTTTATGTTTGTTGTATTTGATTAAAGATGAAGCAGAAAAATGTGGCTCCATTCAGTTCAGTTAACTGTATTATGATGCAAAGTATTTGCACTGTTTATTAATAGAATTAGGTTGTGTTTATCGTAGGGCTGAAACAGTGCGTCGGATTAAAGGAATCGTACACCTGAAACATGATTAGCCTTCATTTTCTACTCACCCCCATGCTGAACAACACTCTGGAGTACTTTTTTGATATCTCAAATGCATCTGGAGATCTGGGAGGCTTCTTGCTGTCTGCTGACATTCAAATAATGGAGGTCTATGGCGCCCGAGGCAGAAAGGTCCATAAAAGTCCACAAAAAACGTGTCAATATTCCTCCATACTGCTCGTCCAATGTATTCCAAGTGTCCTGAGTGGGTAGCGTCCATAATTTACTCGAAACAAAGTCATTTAGAATGTTTTTAGAGCATAAACAGTAGTGTATAGGATTTCCTGAAAGCGCGTTCACGAGTCTACGGAAACCGCGGCAGACCAAACCAGATGAAAGTGCGCATTCAGCGTCTGCTCTGCCGATAATGCAAGCGTAGAAGAAGAAATGTGCTGTTTACCCGTGCAAAGAAAGAAACAACGGAAGAAAAATGTCTGAGGACTTCTGTGTTGAGGAAGAGCATGAGTTCTTTGCCGAGCTGAATGCGCACTTTCATCTGGTTTGGTCTGCCGCGGTTTCCGTAGACTCGTGAACGCGCTTTCAGGAAATCCTATACACTACTGTTTATGCTCTAAAAATATTCTAAATGACTTCGTTTCGAGTAAATTCTGGACGCTACCCACTCAGGACACTTGGAATACATTGGACGAGCAGTATGGAGGAATATTGACACGTTTTTTGTGGACTTTTATGGACCTTTCTGCCTCGGGCGCCATAGACCTCCATTATTTGAATGTCAGCAGACAGCAAGAAGCCTCCCAGATCTCCAGATGCATTTGAGATATCAAAAAAGTACTCCAGAGTGTTGTTCAGCATGGGGGTGAGTAGAAAATGAAGGCTAATCATGTTTTGGGTGTACTATTCCTTTAATTGTGATTAATTGATTATTGGTTTTTAACTGGAGTGTAGAGACTGTGAAACATGCCTTTAGCTGACAGAGCAACCAAGTTAGAGCACTAATTGTATCAAAATTGTAAAAAAAAAAAAAAAATATGTATATATATATTTTGCATTTAACATAAAACAATTGTTTTTAAATAAGATTGTTGTTAATATGTTCTATCCAGAACTCCTCAAGTGGAAAGGTTTTAGTTTAACCTGGTTTAACTTTATAAAATCTCTCTAAGGAACCTTTGGCTAGCTGATTATTAATCAAAAATTATCGACAGATTAATCGATTTGCAAAAATAGTTACCGCCCCAGTTTATTAATAACAGAGAATGTTAACTCGGTTACAAATGCTTAATTGTACAAGACTTTTACTTTTCTTCATTAGATTTTAAGATGTCTGGGAAATTTCTCACGTTAAAGTTCAGATTTTAACTCCTGCTTTAAGTTACTGTTCATGTATTTCTGCAGCTAACCGGCAGATGATTAGGTTTGTGCAGAAAGCTACTCAGTGTCACAGAGCTTTCCAACTAAAACTCACTCAATGTGATCACCTCTGGGTTAACTAGTCACAGGCATCATTAGTCACTGTTGGTTTGTCCTGTTCCTCCGTAGTTCTGAGCCGAGCTGAGCTCTCCGTCAGCTGTAACAGGACAACGCCGTAGGAACCATGTTTCTCTACAACATCACACTGCAGCGGGCCACTGGCATCACCCATGCCATTCATGGAAACTTCTCAGGTGAGTTTCCTCGGCTTCTGCCCGTTTTGTAAAGACGCTTTCTGACCCTTCATCTCGTTTAGATGACCTAATTTAAAGCTCAGCTTTTCTTCACATTTGGAGGTTTTTAGGAAGCCTCACACATTCCCGCCTGACAGATTTTGAGCTGAGTTTTTTTCTTATGTAGGAACCAAGATGCAGGAGATTGTTGTTTCCAGAGGGAAGATCTTGGAACTGTTGCGCCCTGATGCCAACACAGGAAAGGTGCACACCCTACTCACAATGGAAGTGTTCGGCATTGTCAGATCGCTGATGGCCTTCAGACTCACAGGAGGAAGTAAAGGTTAGTAGCCATGATAACATGGGTTAGAATATTTAATCCTAAACAGTCTCTGGCAAAATGGCCTGTTTTACTCTTGTATCTGTGCTTTTTGGGTAATTCTTTATGTGGGTTTAAAATATGAAGATGTGAGCTCTGCTTGTTGAAAGCTTCTGTGTTTCTCCACCTGGATCAGACTCCATTTTCTTTGCTCTGGATGTTTTATTCCTTGCTCTTGTGTGGAAACTGTTGAGGTGTGGGGAGCACTTGGGGCTCCTCTTTGGGATCCTTTTTAAAAAGAAATGTGTGTTGTTGTTTTTTTTTTTTGTTTTTTTTTTTCAATGCATAAAAAACCTCAACAAAGTAGCCGACTGAACGATCGCCCTCAGAGAAATCGGACCCATTGTAGAGGAAAACTTATTTCACATGTCAGCCAATGAATAGGAAAGATTACTATATTTTAGGGCTGCAACTAACAATTATTTTAAAAATCGATGAATCGGCCGATTATTTTTTCGATGAATCGGACAAAAAATATTTTTTGTATTAAACTCTTTATTCCAAAATAAACATTTTAGACAGAACAAACAAGCACACAAGTACAGGTTGCTCATTAACTGTACTGGTGCAATATGAAAAATAAATGTTTGTGTTAAAACTACGCAAACTTACATGAGAAATGTAGCTGTACATCCACAAAACATAGGCTACTTTGTTTGATAAAGTGCATAAAAAGACATTTTTGTTTTTTAAAGCCTCTAAGGGGTTCAAACAACAGCCCCCCCCATTTCAACAAATTATGTTTTTTTAGACTAGAAGAGTTCTGCCTTTTAAGACAGGAAAGTACAGCAGTTAAAGTTGCTACTTGAGAAAATACTGAGCCATAGAGATAAAAATAGCCCTGTGATTCAAATTATAAATTGTATTTGGAATAAAAATGAGAGAACTAGGGATGCGAATAAAACACATCCTCCAAAGACAGATATTTACATGGGAATGTGGCAGATAATTAATTGACATATTACTGATCTTGAGCTTTACTTCCATAAATTGCAGGATCTTTACTTTATCTTTGCCAGAAGATTTAAACTTTAAAAGCCTTGCCCTCATAATTTTCAAGTTAATTTATTTCTAAAGTAAATATAAACGCTGCTTAAGCTAATTCAAATGAAATTAAAAGTAAAATAAGTAGCCAACCTTATCACTGTCTGTAACCTACTAACACGGTAAGGAAAGCATCAGATGAGCTACCTGAGAAACTAACGTTACGTTTCCCCACTTTAAAACCAAACAAACATGGTGCTTCCGTGCCATGTTAATTTGTTTTTACAAAAGTTGCATGTTACGACTTTTTTCACTTTACAAAGCGCAGGCTATTTTAATTATTGTGATCAATTTGCGCCGTCAATCCCGGCGCATGCGCGCTTCATTTGCAATCTGGACGCTGAGGGTAAACATCCTGCGGCTCTGACTGCAGCGCTGAGAGGGACTCCTGCGGGAGAACATGGTTGGGATGGGGGAGGCACCCCACGGCAGAGTAGGAACGATACATGCTTTCATGTAAGAGTCTCCAAAAGCCGCCAGTGACACCGTAAAAAGTCGCCAGAATTGTCGCTAGTCGCTTTTTTGAAAAATAGTCGCTGGAGGGGTCTGAAAAGTTGCTGAGTTGGCAACACTAAGCACCTGCGGCGCTGACTCGCTCTGCCGTGTTTTTTTTTTCTTCCCCCGTTTCAGTCAAGTGGCAGTGATGACGGCGGCGGCGGATGACGCATTAATCGCGCGACAAAACTAATCATTGATGAAATTCGTTGCCAACGCTTTTAAAAGTCGATTTTTATCGATTCATTGTTGCAGCCCTACTATATTTACCTTCTAAACTTGTGTAGTGCACCTTTAGATATTTGCAGTATTTTAGAGATGAAAGTGCTGTTTCTTTAGACATCCCCCAAAGCCGGGCATACACTGTGCGATATTTTCAATAGTTGCACACTCTTATTACAACTGCCGATTGAATATCAGACATGATTGATTTTCTCCCTACCTTATGATTCCTGGTTGGGAGGTGGTCGTAAAAGGCTGATGGCCCCTCGTTACCCTACATGACACTTGATCAGGCTGAACGTCGGCCCGATCGGAAAATTCTTGTATAACTGGAAAATCTGCCCAAAAAGGGCAAAAATCGTACAGTATACGCCCGGGTTAAGTGAAGTCTGTCAGAGCGGGTTTATCCAAGCTTAGACTTCTCACATCGGTTAGGTTCAAGTTAAATAATGAGGTTGTTGTACGTTTTTGTTTCTTGCAGATTACATCGTTGTGGGAAGCGACAGTGGTCGCATCGTTATCCTGGAGTATCACCCATCAAAAAACCAGTTTGAGAAGGTCCACCAGGAAACGTTTGGGAAGAGCGGCTGCCGGCGCATCGTTCCAGGACAGTTCCTGGCTGTCGACCCAAAGGGAAGAGCTGTGATGATCGGTGGGTGTTGTTGACGTTCCCTCCAGTGAGGCTGGTTTCCATCTCCTGTCCTTCAGATTTATCAGAGCTACTGAAGCAAAGCAGCTGTTTTCTTTCTGACTTCCAGGAGCGATAGAGAAGCAGAAGCTGGTTTACATCCTGAACAGAGACGCTGCTGCCAGGCTCACCATCTCCTCTCCTCTGGAAGCTCATAAAGCCAACACGCTGGTTTACCACGTGGTCGGAGTCGACGTTGGCTTTGAGAATCCCATGTTTGCCTGTTTGGAAATGGACTACGAGGTGAGCCCCTGTTGGACACATCGGTACCTCTGCTGCTGTGGCTGTGATGAGTTTCTCATGTCTCTTCTCTGACTGTCACTGGAGAAAGATTTACCATCTCTGATTCTGACCCTGATCTGGGATCAGAGGCCCCAACACCTCAACTCAACGCCACGGATTCAGTTTCACTTGTTTATTTTCAGGAAGCCGACAACGACCCGACAGGAGAAGCTGCTGCAAACACCCAGCAGACCCTGACCTTTTACGAGCTGGATCTGGGCCTGAACCACGTGGTTCGGAAGTACAGCGAGGCTTTGGAGGAGCATGGAAACTTCCTGATCACTGGTGCGTTAGTCTCCTAGACTGGTTACAGACTGTCAGCAAGTTACCCCAGTTATCAGGAGGAGGATTCAAACAGCCGCCTTTTTCAAGCAGAGCTTCTCAGAGGATCTAGTCGCACAGCTTAGGCCCTTAATGATGCCCGTGTAAAACCGGCTGTGGGTTGGGCTTTAATGTAGCACGACAAGGGCCAGGACTTTAATTTCATCAGTTTGTGAGTGTGTGTGTGAATGGGTGAATGAATGTAGTGTAAAGCGCTTTGGTTAAGTCTCCTAACTTGAATAAAGGCGCTATATAAGTACATGCCATTTACCATTTAATTTGGATTCATTCATCCAAAGCATTTTAACATATATGAACACAATTAACTGTATTTTCTTATATAGATCCTAAAGTCTAAAGCAGGAACCTTTGAACTCTCTGCTTTTTCCGTAAAGTCCTGAACTTAAAAAGTAAACTTATAAAAAGTTATAAAAAAAAAAACACTGCCGTATTCCATAAAGCAAAGCCTTAACGAGGCTGCGCAGCGTCTCAAACCAGAACAGATGGAGAATGTTCATATTTTAAAAACATAATGAGATCCACGTCTGAAGAAAAGAAAAACGCCGTGGGACGGTTTATTTGCAGACTGACTGGGGCAGAGAGGTGATTCTGATCTGTGGGGGCTATTGATAGTTTTCCTATTTTTCATAAAAAAAAAAAAAAAACTATGAATAAAAGTTTTTTGCCACGCTTATCCCCTGTCTGCCCTGCGTTATTTATTTTTTATTTTTTGCGAAGCTCAAAGAGAATCACTTATCTGCTTTCTCTCCTGATCTCCTATCACGCGTAAAGTCTAATTTTTTTAATGTTTCATTCATTTTTTCTTCTGGCCCACTTACTATATAATTGATGTGCGACTCCAAAACTGACCGTTTACCTGAGCGGTTAACATATTTTATTTTGTATTTCCCCCCAAAGCGGATGTGTTTTACTTTGTAGCCACGTTTCTCTTCCTGTCAGACCCGTGAATTTGCCGCTGAATTTCTGCGTAGTCCGACTAAAATAAACCTGTGCTCCATCTCAGTCGCAGCTATGCTGTCCCCTTTCGTAAAATCGTGTCGGCTGTGATCATCCCCATTGACTTTCAATAAGCGCTAAACGCTACGGCCTTTTCTGACACGATTTCTTGTCAGATCGGACGCAAAATCATATTCGATGAGTTCTGTGCTTAACTGTGACACAAGAGCAGTATTGCAGAAGTTGGTCGATTTGGGATATTGAAGCTTAAAAACTATTAAGACCCACAGGCACCATAATGAGCGCCGCATGTCTGAACATGTAGCCCCCCCCTTCTGTTTGTTTTTTAGTCGTTCCCTTAAAGATCCGTTGACGTCTTTGGATCGTTGAAAACTGGTGCTGATCAAAGTGTTGCAGATGTGATGAGTTTTTCATGTCTCTTCTCTGACTCAAAAAGTGGAGAAACATTCAAATCTCTGATCTGGATGCAGATTTTCTTCTGAACGTCATGGAGGGTCCCCCGCTGAAACTGAGATAAAGCTGTTATTGTTTGTCCCTCCTCTCCGTTCAGTTCCCGGCGGTTCAGACGGACCCAGCGGCGTCCTGATCTGCTCTGAGAACTACATCACCTACAAGAACTTTGGAGACCAGCCAGACATCCGCTGTCCCATCCCTCGCCGCAGGGTGAGTCCTTCAAAAAGGGATCTTCCTGCTGATGTCGGTCCTGTTATCTAATCCCCTCCCCTCCAACCTTGTTTACAGAATGATCTGGACGACCCGGAGCGCGGCATGATATTTGTCTGCTCAGCCACCCACAAGACCAAGTCCATGTTCTTCTTCCTGGCTCAGACGGAGCAGGGGGACATCTTTAAGGTCACGCTGGAAACGGACGAGGAAATGGTGAATTTAAGCTTTTCCTCCTCTTTAGGATCAGATTTTTGCTCTTTAAGGTTTGAGACGCAGATTAAGCGATAAAAGAATCTGACTTGAATTATTTTCCTGTTTTAGGTCACTGAAATCCGCCTGAAATACTTTGACACAATCCCCGTGGCGACGGCGATGTGCGTGCTGAAGACTGGCTTCCTGTTTGTGGCCTCTGAGTTTGGAAACCAGTAAGTTCTCGATTTCCTTCATCTTGTTTCTTTCTTTTGGATCTCTGACCAGTGAAAATCTGCTCCTCAGTTATCTTTACCAAATCGCTCACCTGGGAGACGACGACGAGGAGCCAGAGTTCTCCTCAGCCATGCCGCTGGAGGAGGGAGACACCTTCTTCTTTCAGCCACGACCGCTGAAAAACTTGGTTCTGGTGGATGAGCAGGAGAACCTGTCGCCCATCATGTCCTGTCAGGTCAGGCTGTCTCATCCAGCAGAGGGGGAGCAGATGGGAATTCTTCATTTTACTCTATCGGGTGGATCTGTAATCTGCTTGTTACCTCTCCGTCTCCTTAGATCGCAGATCTGGCCAACGAAGACACGCCTCAGCTGTATGTGGCCTGTGGACGTGGCCCGAGGTCCACCCTGAGGGTCCTCCGACACGGACTAGAGGTAAGCCTACCTCCTTTGAGGGACACGGACACTCCAACACATTGCTGGCTGAAGAGCTGATGAGCTTTTCATGTCTCTTCTCTGACTGAAGCTGAAGAGTCTGTTTATGTTCTGATCTCAGCGGAAAGCAAAGTGTTGCTATAAATCCTACTTCCAAACATCCACATTGAACACTTGATTTATTCTGCTTCCTGCTCATCCTCACAGGCAGATAAACGGAGGGCAGAGCACTCACGTAAAAGCACGACAACATTATATTTGCTCAAGTAAAGATGAGAAGTCAACCAAGAAATTATTCGAGTTAGACAAGAAAGTATTTGTTAAATATAGCCTAGTAAATTAGCCCCACCCGCCAGCGGCCAAAATCATTTTTCCCTGCGAGTGGTCTAGCCTCGATCAATGCCCCAGGCCCTGGAACTGGCGGGCCAATCACTACGCAGAGATGTGGTATGAATTTCTGGATGCAAAGCGGGTGGGGTTTTCAGGGCATGACGACAAAGCTGCGCGACGCTGGAGAAAACACAACAAGGAAGATGGAAACAACTATTGAACAGTTCTCGTTTGACTCAGCTTTGGAATCAGGTTAGGAATGATTAGACTTGGAGTTTACGCTCATTCATTTTTAAGAAGGACATATTCACCGTTTTACCACCAAGCTGTTTGTTTACACTCCCCCACCAGCTTTCTGTCGCACTTCCTATGTCACAGTCAGCTGCTCTCATTGGTCAGAGCGTTGGCCAATAGACACAGACATGGATTGAAAAACAACGGGTTGTTCTCAACAATCTTCGGATGTCTCATTCATCAGGGCCAGACTAAATCACACATTTAATTTCACATTTAGTCTGGTTCAGCAAGCTATGTTAAAAAGGATCCTGCAGTACTAAGTTCTGATTGGACATTTTATTGTTAGAAATAGGCAGGTAGACGGACTTTATGTTTAAGTTCTGCTATTTTAGAAGTAAAATACAAATCAATGAGATGATTACAAATGAGGGAAATCCTTAACAACTTAAACAAATTAAGATAAAATCAAACCTTGCTGTGATTATTGTACATATTTTAGACATCTGTTTACTGCAGTTACTACCCACCTCTGCAGATGAAACAGGACTGAAGCGCTGGTATCAGTGAGGTCGTTTTGACCAAACGTCTGAAAAGACTGAGGATGTCAGCCACTGTTCGGTTTGCTAAATTGGACTGGACCCAACTGGAGGGACATTTTGGTCCAAACCTTAACAGGTTCCAGTGATTGTTACTAAACCATAGGGCCAGTTGCTTACTCAGAAAAAGATTTCTGAAGAGTTCATGGAGCTCTTTGAGCTGATTGTTCATCATTTCGGTGTTTTGTTTTTTGGTCATTTGTTCGAAAACTTGTTTTTTCACTATTTGACACAATACCAAAGAGTAGATTTCCCAGCAGAAGTTAGGAAAAGAAGAAAGGTTCAAAGATCAGTTGTGAAAAAGCCCAAAACTGTCCTTGCCAAGAAGGAACGGAGACAACAAGCTGTGGGAATAAAGTCGGAGTTAATCAGGAGCTAAATATGTGGAAACAGGAATGCGCTCTGCCAGCAGATGGCGCCAGTGTCCAGTAATATTTGCTGTTTGTCCATGCAGAATATAGTTTTTATGCAAGTAAACCTCATCAGGAGGATTTGTTTATAGATGAATCTATTTTTTGGTGGAGGGTTTTCACAGGTATAATAGATATCAAAGTATCCCCATTATTGGTTCGATCATAACCTGGTTTTAAGTATCAGTCAGATCATTAAAAACTGCATTTATTTATTAAATGCATTCATTTCATCCATTAATTAACAAGTTAGTTATTTTATGTTTCTGAATGTGATGCTAAAATTTATTTAACCAAATATTGAGGCCTTCATCCAGTCAAACTTTCACACACTGGAGGGACCTGAATGCATTTACAGTATACAGTAAATCCTAATGTCTCAATTATGATAAATAAATGATGAAACCACTGAGCTAATGCTCCATTTCCTCGGCCACCAACTGTTAGATGGCTCTGCCCAAAGGGAAACCTGAGCCGGCGTTAACGGGGCGTTTTTACTGCCGACGAAGTAAAGCATGAACCTGCCTGATCAGCAGCAAGATGAAGGAATATTAATGCGTTTCTATCTGAATTGGCCAGAGTTTAATTGGACCATAGATTGTAATTGCTATGGAAACGGAGGTCTTCCATCCCTGCTTCTTAAACCAAAGCTTTCATGGACCTACAGCCGCCTCTTCCTGATTGCTAACTAGCATGTCTAGTGTTAGCACTTCAATACTGTAATCATACATCAAGGCCCCGCAGCCTGCATAGAGCAGCGCAAACGGCTTCCTGTATAAAGGTCCGCTATAGAACATTTTCTTGGACCGAGGGATTAAAGGTGGACGGATCAGGATGCTTGGCAGAGATGGTAGCAGGTTGGAGGCATCGGCTCCGAGAGCGTGGCGATGCTGTGAGGCAGCAAATGGAAAACACACAGCAGGCCTGACAGGCAGCGGGCCGCACATCCTGGATCCATCATGACTCACCGTGTTCCTTCACAGCAGCAAAACCAGCATCAGAGAAGCACATAAAACCTCATCAAAGTTCAGTTTTGTGAGAGGAATGGATTCTGGACCCTCATGGTGTGGAGATCCTGCTGGAGATACTCCTTCCACTGCGACGATCCAAACAAAGCACCAGTTAGCTCTGTTTTTACTTTGCTATTTTTACACGTCCCCTTAATTTACAGCTCTTTGGTCCGCCGTGCGTCAGGTTTCGATCTGCTTTTTAGGTAAATTAGATTAGGACGTCCTTCCCCTCACTGGAACAATGGCATTTCAGTTGATCAGCTGATAAGCAGCCCGTTGGCGTCTAAATAATGTCTCCTGCCCTCTTCTCTGCTTACAGTCTGGTTATGATAAGAAAGCGTTCACATGGAAGTATTTACGTCCTTCCCACTTCTAGTTTTGAAGCTTTTTTAGTTTGTTTGGATTTCAAACAGCCTCGTTTCTGAAATCGTGAACGAGTTAGAAACTCTAATCTAATCAAGTCCCACATTTTCATCTCCATACATCAAACTGTAGATCATATTTCCCTTTGCCATGCTCTGCCAAGAGATTGAATGTTTGATAGCCTCCAGCAGCAGGTGGCGCTTTGTTAAAGCAAGTATTTCTTTCTGTTAAGGTTTCAGAGATGGCTGTGTCCGAGCTGCCCGGTAACCCCAACGCCGTGTGGACCGTACGCCGCCACGTAGAAGGTAACCGCCGCCATTTTCCAGGCACCTTCCTTCTGCTGAGCAGGATTAACAGGGACAAATTAAAGCTGTTTAATTGGCAAAGGACTTTAAAAGTATTCCTTTAGTGTTAATGGAAAAGTCCAATCAGCGAGGAATAATCAATAGATCATTATCTATACCTAAAACTAATATGTTTGTGCAGATGTAATGAATTTAGCGATAATCAGTAAAAAAATTAAAACAATAATCGCAGAGTCTAGGAGCGGCCATATTTACCCAAATATAGCAACATCTCACTCCTGACATCTTCCAGCAGTGACGTCACGGTGCGGTAAGCCTAGCGCCATTCTCCCCGCTTTACAATCTAAATCAATGGGAACTACTAGACACATCTGCAATCAACAACAATTATTGAAGATTTCCAGAGGACTTCACCATTGAAATTCACCAGAGCTATAGTGAAACTGACAATGCCCACATGCATGGCAGCTGGATGCTGGAATACATCGGGTGAAAGTGAAAAAAAGTAGTTATTTCACCTTTCTGATTCCTGATCCTCCAGGGATCGGTTTGTGATTGGATTGCCAAAAACATGTAATATGTAGCCAATATTTCAAAGAAGAATGTTTTCAAGATGACTTAGATAATAGCGCGTTGTGACAAACACCAGATACAGCACTGGGACTTGATCAACAGCCGATACCGCACCATGACGTCACAAACCAGTAGGTGGCAGTAGTGTTCTTTGACAAACATGGATGCCTCCAGTAAAGAACATTCAGATGAAATGACTCTTAATTAAAAACACTTATTTATTGAACAGAATTGAATAATTTTATATTTAAAGTCCTTTCAGAAGTTTGAAATCTGAACATGACCAGACTTTAATAAAAGCAAAGTTTAAATTTCATCCATTAGTAACAGTCAACCCTCTGCCCAAACAGCGACCTCTAGTGGCTGTCACAGAATGATCTTTAACGCGTCGGATTCCTTCTGATCCTCAGACGAGTTTGATGCCTACATCATTGTGTCCTTCGTCAACGCTACGCTGGTTCTGTCCATCGGAGAGACGGTGGAGGAAGTCACAGACTCTGGGTTTCTGGGAACGACGCCCACCCTTTCCTGCTCTCTGCTGGGGGAAGACGCCCTGGTGCAGGTCAGTGTCGGTTGGACACGCGCCGTCTGTGAAACACGATGACTTTCTGGATGCACTGATGTTGACCTTTAACCTTTTGTCTGTAATAAAAACAGATGTTTCTGCTGTCTGCTCAGGGGGCCGAAGCAGATTAGAAAACACTTTAACGGCGATGACTTTGGTTAATAATGCTAATCTGTCAGTTGTTCTTAGTTTTCTTTCATTCCTTTCTCATCTGTAACCTTTAGCCTTTTGGGTGATGTCATTGGGTTCAGCAGCAGCATCTACTGCCCCGAGACTGTCCAAAAGTTACATAAGCAGAATTCACACATGGAGTGTATTAGCCAGCAGTTGTTGCTCTCCTTTGCAGCCTTCATGTTTCATGTTTTCCCGTTTCCTGCCTCGTCCAGGTTTACCCGGACGGCATTCGTCACATCCGCGCAGACAAGCGCGTGAACGAGTGGAAGACTCCTGGCAAAAAAACCATCGTCCGCTGCGCCGTGAACCAGCGGCAGGTGGTCATCGCCCTGACCGGAGGGGAGCTCGTCTACTTCGAGATGGACCCGGTGAGAAAATGAAAGAAAGGCTTTGGGTTCATGGATCCATTACAGCATTTGGTTTTCATTCTGATACTTTTTCTTTTTTTCCTGGTTTTAGAGTCGGTTCTACTGACAGGTTCTGTTTAGAATTAGCCTGTCCGCTAACAGACGTCCACAGTGGGTTCAAACCTGCGATCGGTACCAGGACCGACTTGGCTGTGAGCTTTCATAAAGCAGACTGTCTGGGTTAGCAATGTTACTCCAATGTTGTAGTACTTAAAAGTAAAAGCAGGGTGCTTTATCAGCATAGATGAGGGATTGTGTTAAAACACCACAAGCTTCTGGCTAAATACTGTAACACACTGATGAAACGGTATGAATTACAAGAACGGGTTGTTTCTCATCACTTAGGATGTTTAATTGATTCGTTTCCAATTTGCGTTTATGGCTTCATACTCATTCGTGTTTTTGCTGGTTTTTCCTGCAGCTCTTTCAACAAACTGGAAAAGATAAACAGCCATTTGAATTATTCAATTAGATATCCAGTTTGAAAAGCCTTTTCAAACTTTAAATCCAACTTTCAATAAGAATGATTAAATATTAATAACATTTTCCCATCCTATTTCTAAATGGTTTATAAAAATCTACAATTCATGAATCTAAAGATTAATATCTTTCCTAATCACATAGAAGGCTTGTCCCTGAAAAACAGTGAAACCATTACAGTTGCTCCTCAGTTGTTTTTTGTTTTCAATAAAATGCTTGTTTTTGTATAGGTATAGATTAATTTAGTGCTTTTCCACCCCGATTTGGGATCAACCAAGGTTAGCATCTCTGCAGCGAATCCCACCTCCATAACGCTGTGCTTCTAGATTATCTTTCAAACAGTGGGATGTTGTTCCTGCTGTTTAGAAACGGACTCGTCTCCTTCTAGCAGCTCTGGATCTATCCGAACGGCTCGGTGTACCGAACCCACACTCAGTGGGTTTAATGGAATCTGTGTCTCTCTGCAGTCGGGCCAGCTGAACGAGTACACGGAGCGGAAGGAGATGTCTGCAGATGTGGTGTGCATGAGTCTGGCCAACGTACCGCCTGGAGAGCAGCGTTCCCGCTTCCTGGCTGTGGGACTGGTGGACAACACGGTCCGAATCATCTCCCTGGACCCTTCGGTACGGACAGAAACGGCTTAGATAATCTTATCCTGTGATCGTCCTGTAAATCTAGGAAGGTGTAAAGCAGATTTATGCTCAGTTTGTTGAGGTGTGACCTTAATCATCTCAGGCTCAGCGTGTTATGGATGTTTTGGAGAGGAAAGCTCAAGTATCTCATCATCCAGCCAGAGAGTCTTTTCATGTTGTACGAACATCAGGATGACCTCAGAAATGTTGGGCTTGAATCTCCTGCTGGATAAAGTGTGTTTCTCTGTCTTCTCGGTCCAGCAGTAGGTTGTTTATCTGCGTTAACGGCGCCGCCCTTCCCAAAAGGAACAGGTTTATAAAGCGTAGAGCTTCCCTGCCTGGAAGGATGATTAGAAAGACGGCAGCCAACCCAGAGCAGAACTGCAGGGATCAGCAGAGGCCTTTATTTCAGTCCAGCTGCATTTTTTTAAGCCCAAACCACAAAACCGAGTTTTTATCAGTCAGTTGGGCTTTTAGGGCCGTTTGTAGAAAATGAAAACAAATTTCAATGGATAATTGAAGTACAAAAACATGCAGATGTTTACTGCAGCCATCACCTGGATCCATCCAGAACTTCAGGATGTGACTGAAGTAGACAAGATTCAGCTTGTTCAGCTTTCGGTTCCTGCTGGAAGCAGCAGGCTGACTGCTCATGTAAATAAATGATCAGATTACATTCAGCTACGTCTTTTTGTCTTAACCTTTGACCCTCTGCCACCTCAGGACTGCCTGCAGCCGCTGAGCATGCAGGCCCTTCCTGCTCAGCCCGAGAGTCTGTGCATCGTCGAGATGGGAGGTGTTGAGAAACAGGATGAAATTGGAGAGAAGGGCACCGTCGGCTTCCTCTACCTCAACATTGGCCTGCAGGTATCCTCCATCATTTGTTTGCATCTGCGGAAAAAAAAGCCAAAGAAAGGGAGGCTGCTGAGAGGAACATCCAGCGAATTACAAGGGTCATGGTTTACTAAAGAGAGACGATTGTGAAGAGTTAGCTTAGTTTAACCCTTCCTGTTCCAACAGATTTGGTTTAATTAATTCTAATCCATTTAGATTTAAACCTGAAAGCAAAGCTAAAGCTGCTGAGTAATGCAGGATGAGCGACAGGATCAATGGTTGCTATGGTACTGAAACAGCTTCACTGTTTTCCAGTTTCTAATCTCCATGGTGATGCAGCCTACACAACTAATTATTTAGCTCATTTAGCTACCATATAAGAAGATATTTGTCAGCTGACATGTTTGCTTTGATTTTAAACCTAATGAGCATTTATCATGTGATCCGATATGTCCTCTCTTCTCTCTGTAGAACGGTGTGCTGCTGAGGACAGTCCTGGACCCGGTAACCGGCGACCTGTCCGACACCAGAACTCGGTACCTGGGGTCGCGACCGGTTAAGCTGTTCAGGGTCCGGATGCAGGGACAGGAGGCCGTATGTCCCTTTGATTTACCCGCCATGTTTATAAAACATCAAATATATATATATTTTTTATCTTGTCCTAAAACTGTTGCTCCCGCTGACAGGTGCTGGCCATGTCCAGCCGATCGTGGCTCAGCTACTCGTATCAGTCCCGCTTCCATCTGACTCCGCTCTCCTACGAGACGCTGGAGTACGCCTCTGGCTTCGCCTCAGAGCAGTGTCCCGAAGGCATAGTGGCCATCTCCACCAACACCCTACGGTATGATCCCTGCAGCAGACAGCTTAGCTGAAGCATCCCAGGCTGAACGCCTTCATAGGAGCATTATATTCCTTCCATCTTGCAGTGTAGTTAGACATCGCTTTCATTCAGTCTGCTGGGAGTATGTGGGTGGACGCAGTTTGAAAGGAATATGCACAAATGTTCGGCATTCTAGCCGCAGTTAGGCTGACAAGAAACACATTTGATTAACTTTGGGTTTTAATCTTATTTGATTGCAGTTTTATCAGTTGTCAGCAATAATTAAATTGATTAGTTCGTTTTTGAGATTAATAATTATCTGAATCAATTAATCTTTCCTCTGATTCAGATTTAAAAAAAGATTGTTTTTATTTTATTGATTCCTGGATTTGAATAAGAAGGGAAATGTGAAATCATTTCCATCACTGAATGAACTGCTGCTTCTTCTCCTTAAATCCAGCTCAGCTGATCCGTCTCTGTCGTTCTCCTACCTGCAGAATCCTGGCGTTGGAGAAACTGGGAGCCGTCTTCAACCAGGTGGCTTTCCCTCTGCAGTACACGCCCAGGAAGTTTGTGATCCACCCAGAAACCAACAACCTGATTCTGATAGAAACCGACCACAACGCCTACACCGAGACCACCAAAGCTCAGAGGAAGCAGCAGATGGCTGAGGTACGGAGGAACTCACCTGCTTTCCTTGATCGTTGTGCTGCAGGTCAAGCGTTCAGGCGCTTAGAGCTCTTCACACATCCTACTTAGAGATGTTTTTTTTCCCTCCAGAAGTGGAACAGGTTGTCATAAACTCACCCTGAGCTGGCAGTCAGTCATCTGGGGGGAAACCCGGAGCTGACTCGCATTCTCACCCTCGGATTAGCTTAACGTAGCCTAGCCTACTGCTTCTTGGCTTTAGGCCCATGATCTGCCATGACTCTGGTTTATAATTTCATGTTTACGGTTTTATTTTGTTACATGGAAGAAAATTTTATTACGTTTTAGTTTAGAATAACTCGTTGAAATGATCTTTTGGAGCGTAAATGCCTGTAAGTCATTTTAGATCCTTGTGCTACTGTGAGAAGCTCAAGTGAATCAAGTTTAAATTAGATCTGGAGTGGTTTTAATGGGATCAGAGTGCTTGGATGTGGATCCACGGGCGGCTCTGTTCAGGCAGAGCCAGTCGGTCCGATAAGATCTCCCAGCAGCCTCTCTGTTATTCCCCGGCTGTCTGCAGGGAGGGTCAGTAGAAAACCCCTTGGAAGCATTAATCTGATTCCCTAAAATTAATGTCACTCCTCGGGTATCTGCAGAAGGAATCTTGCTGTTCTTGATCTCATTATCCTTCAGCACTTTTTAGTGAGCAATTTTCATCACAAAAAAATATTTTTTTAGGATTATGGGCTGAACTGGAGAACACAGCAGTTGCATGTCTTTGTCTTTCTCCCTTTGCCGTCTTCCTTTATCGCTGATGGTATCCATTAGGCCTGAAACAATTAGTTGGATTTATTGTCATTAAATCATTATTTAGGTAATCGTCAACTAATGTAGTAATTGATTAATTGTTAACTGGAGCATAGAGACTCTGAAACTGCTGACAAAGCAACCAGCTTACAGCAGCAATTATCCCAAAATTGTTATAAAATACACTATATTGCCAAAAGTATTTGCTCACCCATCCAAATTATTGGAATCAGGTGTTCCAATCACTTCCATGGCCACAGGTGTATAAATTCAAGCACCTAGGCATGCAGACTGTTTTTACAAACATTTGTGAAAGAATGGGTCGCTCTCAGGAGCTCAGTGAATTCCAGCGTGGAACTGTGATAGGATGCCACCTGTGCAACAAATCCAGTCGTGAAATTTCCTCGCTCCTAAATATTCCACAGTCAACTGTCAGCTGTATTATAAGAAAATGGAAGTGTTTGGGAACGACAGCAACTCAGCCACGAAGAGGTAGGCCACGTAAACTGACGGAGCGGGGTCAGCGGATGCTGACGCGCATAGTGCGAAGAGGTCGCCAACTTTCTGCAGAGTCAATCACTACAGACCTCCAAACTTCATGTGGCCTTCAGATTAGCTCAAGAACAGTGCGCAGAGAGCTTCATGGAATGGGTTTCCATGGTCGAGCAGCTGCATCCAAGCCATACATCACCAAGTGCAATGCAAAGCGTCGGATGCGGTGGTGTAAAGCACGCCGCCACTGGACTCTAGAGCAGTGGAGACGCGTTCTCTGGAGTGACGAATCGCGCTTCTCCATCTGGCAATCTGATGGACGGGTCTGGGTTTGGCGGTTGCCAGGAGAACGGTACTTGTCTGACTGCATTGTGCCAAGTGTAAAGTTTGGTGGAGGGGGGATTATGGTGTGAGGTTGTTTTTCAGGAGCTGGGCTTGGCCCCTTAGTTCCAGTGAAAGGAACTCTGAATGCTTCAGCATACCAAGACATTTTGGACAATTCCATGCTCCCAACTTTGTGGGAACAGTTTGGAGCTGGCCCCTTCCTCTTCCAACATGACTGTGCACCAGTGCACAAAGCAAGGTCCATAAAGACATGGATGACAGAGTCTGGTGTGGATGAACTTGACTGGCCTGCACAGAGTCCTGACCTCAACCCGATAGAACACCTTTGGGATGAATTAGAGCGGAGACTGAGAGCCAGGCCTTCTCGTCCAACATCAGTGTGCGACCTCACAAATGCGCTTCTGGAAGAATGGTCAAAAATTCCCATAAACACACTCCTAAACCTTGTGGACAGCCTTCCCAGAAGAGTTGAAGCTGTTCTAGCTGCAAAGGGTGGACCGACGTCATATTGAACCCTATGGATTAGGAACGGGATGTCACTTAAGCTCATATGTGAGTCAAGGCAGGTGAGCAAATACTTTTGGCAATATAGTGTATATAAACATTTTGCATTTAACATAAACCTCTTTTTCGTCTGTCAATACGCTCTATCTAGAACTCCTTAAGTTGAAAGGTTTTAGTTTCACCTGGTTTAATTTAGCAAAAAGTCTCCTTTAGGCAACCTTTTGCTATCTGATTATTAATAGATGAATCTGTCCCTTACTTTTTCGATTAATGTTTTTTGCAAATAAAGTCTCAGTGGGGAAGGCTGTCATAAGCGGCGGCTACCGGCCCTGAACAGTGTTTGATAGACGATGATCACTGATGAACTTTCGTAATCAGTCCTGATATCATTCAGTGGATCCTGACAGAATCTGTTTCATAGAAGTCAGCTTATTTCTTATAGAGTTGCTGATTCTCTACTTTCCTGTTTTTTTTTTTTTTTTGTATTTCTGTAAAAGAAACTGAGTTCTGCTTTCTCCTCAGACACGTAGCTTATAGTTCAATCGTTCTGTCCGTCGATGTGTTCATTTTCTCTGCTGCTGGTTTTCTTCCACGGTTGGTTAAGCCGGGATCTCACTGTACAATTTTCCTTTTTTTTTTTCCCTATTCAGGGCGATTCTTCAGTCATGCAAGAATTTTTCAATCGGGCCGACTTTCAGCCTGATCGTGCACCGTGTAGTGCACAGGATGGCGTTCAGCCTCTCATGACCACCTGATCAAGAATCGTTTGGTCGGGAGAAAATTAAACATGTTCAAAGTTCAGTCGGCTTTCATAGTGTGGTTTTAGGGCAAATGGCCTCAGTGCGCAAACAAGGATTCCTCTTCTGGCTCTCAGAGGAAAACCCAGAAGCATTGCGGGGGGGGGGGCGAGTGAAATGGGAGTTCTTTCTGTAAAATTGACAGACGGTAGTAGCCATGTTTGCTCTTTATCCAAATACGTCGTCACCTTTTGATATTAGGGCTTTTAGCTCAAAATTGCACAAATTGCCAAGGGAGCGCGTTTCTCTCTCCGTGAACTTCTAAACCCTGTGGTTTCGTCGTACAGTGTGAGCTGTAGCTGCGTGCAAAGATTGAAAACATCGTACAGTGTACGCCCGGCTTTAGCTGGGTTTTTTACGGCTGGGCTGACGTTCCAACAACCCTTCACTCCAAATCCTTTTCATTCTCTCAGGTCTGCACTGATCCCCCTGATCTCCAGTGAACACGTGGCTGTTGATAAATGCGAATCATCAGCAGGGTCCTCCATGTTCCCACTCAGGGTTTAGACGCGTCTGTGAGGCTCTCGGCGTTGGTCATCATCTCTAAACTTAGACATGTAAAGCCTCAGGCAGTCTCGGAGCCTGGGTTCTGTCCCGGCGCTGTGAAGGCAGTCAGAGTGGTCCGTCAGCTGCTGCTGCCTCCGATGAGGAGGAGGCTGCAAACCTCTTTCTCTGGTGGCTCCAGTTAATTGTTTAGGACAAAACAAACAGTTGTTCTCCAGACGCTGTCCCTCAGTGACTCATGTAATGGCAGCGTGTGCTGAGATTTCAGCCTCACAGCTGCAGCCCGAAGGTTGATGTGAAAGAGACTCATTCATCCCAGAGCTTTAAACGACCCATAATCCATTTCAACCAAAAATAAGACCTCTGTATTATAATCTGCGTGACGATAAACGAAGCTTCAGTCCATTCCTTTCCTTCCGTAAAGTAATCAACAGTTACTTTAACACTGGATGTCTGCAGCATCCTCCTCTGAGTTCAACATTTCACTGTTTCCATCACAGCTTCTCTGTGCCCAGAGAATCCAAAGGACTAGAAAAAAAGGACAGAAATTAAAACCTGGTAATTAAGGTTATTTATTTGAATTAACTGCTGTTTTATCTTTGTAGTCACTGGGTTACCTGCTGTTCATCTTTGTCTCGTCCTTCTTTGCTGTCTTACTGACTCTGCGCTTTCTTCTCACTTGGAGCTGAAGAACCGACGTCCTGCAGGCCGAGGCGCTGAGATTGATCCAGCATTAAAGGCTTCCAATTACTTACCAGAAACCCTTAAACTGCTGTTAGCATTTCCTGCTAGGTGTTAACACAGTGCTTAAACTCAGAAGTGGAACTTTGGAGAAGTGTGTGTTGACTGTAGGACTGCGGTAACCCTCTGGTTCCCCTGCAGGAGATGGTGGAGGCCGCCGGCGAGGATGAGCGAGAGTTGGCTGCCGAGATGGCTGCGGGGTTCCTCAACGAGAATCTCCCAGAGGCCATTTTTGGTTCACCCAAAGCCGGCGCGGGACAGTGGGCGTCGCTGGTGCGGCTGATCAATCCCATCCAGGGTTCCACTCTGGACCAGGTGCAGCTGGAGCAGAATGAAGCTGCCTTCAGGTGAGAATGATGGGGAAACTTGCCGTCTTGACTCTTCACCGACTCGACCTCACTGGTTCCCTTCTAATCTGTTTCAAACATCCCAGTGTGGCGGTCTGCCGTTTTCCCAACACTGGAGATGATTGGTACGTCTTGGTGGGAGTGGCCAGGGACATGATCCTCAACCCCAGGTCAGTCGGCGGAGGTTTCATCTACACGTATCGGCTCAACGATGAAGGGGAGAAGCTGGAGTTTGTGCACAAGGTGGGTTTGATAACTGGAAAAATGCTCAGCTTCCATCTGGGCTTCTTTCCTCTGCCTGTGCTGACAGATCCTCTGGAGATCAGTCCGTTTATTTGATGTTTGACCCGCTTACCTCCAGCCTTTCGTCACTCCACTCGTCTCAGTTAGATCTACATGTGGGAAAGATGGAAGGATGTGTTAAAGATAAAGAAACGGAAAATTATTCCCTTATGAGTTCTAATGGTGACTGAGACGCCCGCAGCATCCTGGGCTTTCCCGCAGAACCTCCACCAGGGAGGAGGAACCGGGTGAATCAGTGGTTGGTCACCTGATGCTGGATAACAGTGGGAATGACTAATGAGTCGCTGCATTTCCAAGCTGAGTCAGCTGCTCCAGGAATTTCCCAACCATTTCCCGGATTAGAACTCTCTAGCTCAGGGGTGGCAAACTGGTTCCAGAAAGAGCCGTGTGGCTGCAGGTTTTCTTTCCAACCAAGCAATGGCACACCAGACTCCATTCATCTCATCAAGTCATCATGTTCAGATTGGACTCACTTGATGAGATGAATGGAGTCTGGTGTGCCATTGCTTGGTTGGAAAGAAAACCTGCAGCCACACGGCTCTTTCTGGAACCAGTTTGCCACCCCTGCTCTAGCTTATTCCATCATCTAATCCAGTTTGGACTTTTTGTCCAGAAAACTGAGCAGGAATAAGTGATTAGATGAAACAGTGTGCCGGTCTGGAGCCAAACTCCAACCAGGATAGAGACAAATCAGGGATGCATTAATATCAGTCTGATCAGTGAAACTTGAATAATTTCAGTTCTAAATACTAACTCGGTGTTAAAGTTTTGATATTTTAAATATTAAGAACTCATATTTTCCAACAGAATCAGAGGCTGCTTCAAGTCTGTAAATAAATGTAGAGTTAAAAGACGCACATTTGAACGTATTGTTCCTTTAAACTCATAGGGAGGTCATTTAAATTTCAAATCATTCTGGCTTAAAGATGTAGTCTTTATTGTCCCAAAATGTAGAAAAGTTCTAGCCTAGTAAACTAGCCCCACCCGCCTGCGGCCAAAATCGTTTTTTTGCCTGTGAGCTGTCTAGCCTTGATCAATGGCCCGGGCCCTAAATCTGGCAGCCAATCACATCGCAGATATGTGTTTTGAATGTCTGGATGCAAAGCGGGCGGGGTTTTGAGGGCGTGACGACGTCATTAGCATGCACTGCGGCAGCAGCTGCTTTCAATGGAGCGCTACATTGAAAGTTAAAAGTTCTCTTTCTCTTGCTGTTGTTCAATAAAAGTACGTTTTAAGATCATTTGAGGCGAGAATATTATACTTTAAAGCGTTACTATATGGTCCATTTACCGATTTAATGCGTAATTAAAAAAACGATTTCCAAAGTTTCATTCATCGGGGCCAGACTAAATTACACCTTTCATCTCCCATTTAGTCTAGTTTACCAGGCTAGAAAATTTCTATAAAAAAAAAATAAAACTCCTGTCTTAAGATCTGTTTTTTGTTTATTCTGTTTTCTTTATCTTATACAGCCTAGTTAGTTATAAGTCAGCATGAACACCTAAATATAAACAGTCATCTGTCAATCATTTTTTCGGTCATAGCATCTTGATTCATATGTCGCAGCTAATATACGCAACGGTTGAAAAGATCATTTACTTTACCACTGAATTCCGTCCTAGTGTTCACGTCCTTTTCCATAACATCTTCGTCCCCGCCTTCCTCCGCAAAATAAAGTGTATTACGATGGAGATTCATCCACGTCCTCCGACACTAAACTCTCCTCCTCTTGCATGTTTCCTCTGTCCATAGCGTTCCTTGACAGTGTCGTTTCTAAGTCACCAATTTAGTGCTACTTGGTCCCAATGGAATTTCCCATTGGGAACCTACTAGCACTAAGTTGCTAACTGGTTAGCAGCGTCGTATCCCGAGTTTTGATATGTTTACTTCTCTGCTGTGCACTATAAACTCATCAGTCTCCCTCTAAAAACGCGCTGGTTTGAAACAAAGGCCATGTTTGACCCTGTTCTGCTTGTCCTGCCTGCAGACTCCGGTCGAGGACGTGCCATTGGCCATCGCGCCTTTCCAGGGACGCATCCTGGTCGGAGTCGGAAAACTGCTGAGAATCTACGACCTTGGCAAAAAGAAGCTGCTGCGAAAGTGTGAGAATAAGGTAAGAAGGTCGTCGTTATGAGCGAGCGTCAAACCGCAGCCGGTTCTGGAGCAGATTCCTGGACCGCTCTGTTTGAGGCTCCCTCTTTTCTACCCAGTTCAGCTCAGAGAAACCTCTTTCACCTCAAAGGGGGAAAAACTCCGCCTCTAACAGTTATAGCTGTTCTTTGTTCACATTTACAAACTCTGGATGCTGAGAAACTAAATCCATCTGGAGCATTTTGTGAGATAAGAGAAAAATCAGTTGAAATAAATGAGATTTTAACTTCCTAAAATTCAGTTTTGCTTTGTTAATGTGGTTCTGATTCCGTCCATCAATCATGAGACAATGGAAGAATTTACAAGAAGTACACGGTTCAATCCTCACAGCCTCCACTCTGGGTTCCTGAGCAACACACTTAACCCCCCACTGCTCCCCGGGCGCCGCACAATGGCAGCCCACTGCTCCCCAAGGGGATGGGTTAAATGCAGAGATAAATTACTCCAATATGAAGTAAATAAAGTTATATTATTACTATTAAGAATTACAGGTTGATTGATGTTAAAATGAACGACACGAACAAGGAAGGAACAAACTGTTTAAATAGGGCAGCAACACGGTAGTGATGATGATGGTGTAATTGCAATAACATTAATCATTGTATTAACAATAACAAAAATAAAGGGCACAATGGGCAGAGACGGCCTCCATGGCAGGAAGATCCCAATTCCTAACGGCTACTCATCCAAAGACCCGCCTCACATTTAGCAAGAGGCGAGGAGAGAAGTGTTCCTTACAGCATTGCTCATACTGATGCTCAGACACAGTGGTGGTGGAGTCATGGTGTGGGACAGCTAGGGAGAAAGTCTGCCAAGCAGCTGGCTGAACCGTGAACATTGTAGCAGGTTGGTTACAAGCAGGGCTCGGTAATTTCTGGGCATTTTCAATATAATCGCAATTCACCAAAACACAAGGACACTGATTTTTCTGTCCAAGCCTTCAGGTGGAGGTAAAACGTTGCTTTGTCATCGCAAAGATGCGTAAAGAAAGCTGCAGCTAGCTGCAGATCCATGCTTGCAACTGGAAGTAAACATTTTTTCACACACAGATTGCAATAAAGTCCTGCAACAATGGACTATGAGTAAGCAAGGTTTGATAACTCATTTCCATTTTTTTCATCAGTTTTTTTCACTGCTGCTTACCTTTATTAAGGCTGCACTTTAAAAAATTAAATAATCTAGAGAGCTGAACTGAATGAAATTTCTTTTTGTTTACACTTGTGTTTTCAGAATGACAAAGTAAAATCTAAGTCTAAGATAACTAAACGCCTGGAGGAGAAATATCTGTAAACTTTGCGTTGGTGCAAAGAAAAACCAAAATAAAATTGCGACTTTCAGTCGTTCAGCTGTAGTTAAAAGACAACTAAACGTTTCTCAGTCCACTAGTGAGGCCCCCACTGAGTGGATCCAGCATAAAGCGGAGTCAGAGTGGCCTAGTCAAAGTCCAGGCTACAAGCCATATAAGGGCAGCAGCAGGACAAGTCTGTTGTGTTTGTAAAGCCTAGTGTGAGGGTGGGGCCATTTCAGCAGCCAAGCTGAAGCTCTTAGTTATTTACGGGGAGCTTTTCCAGAAGCCTCGAATGACCTCTGACCCTGAATCACCTGGCTGACGTTTCTATGACCTTCAGTGGCTCAGATTTAGGAGCAGCAGTAGCTCATCAGTCTGAAGTGTTGACGGCCTGCAAACACGGAGCCTGGGTTCTGTCCCGGCGCTGTGAAGGCAGCTCAGGCCGCCGGGGTCACCCCGCTGATGCTCCGCTTAGCTTAAACCTTTGCAGATGTTTTCTACTTGCAGAGCCTTCAGGGTGCTCACAGCGCGCTTCTAATTTAAACAAGACACATTTTGTTGACATAAAACTGTACGAGTGGTCTGCAGCTGGAGCACCAACCATCTGTGTGATGAACTTCCTGCAGCACGTTCCCAACCTGGTGACGGGCATCTACACCATCGGCCAGCGCGTCATCGTGTCTGATGTCCAGGAGAGCCTGTTCTGGGTCCGCTACCGCCGCAACGAGAACCAGCTGATCATCTTCGCCGACGACACGTATCCCCGCTGGGTGACCACGGCCTGTCTGCTCGACTACGACACCATGGCGTCTGCTGACAAGTTTGGCAACATCAGCATCGTAAGTACGACCCTCCAGAGGTTCTGTGGGGCGGACCATGTTGGTTTTCTTCTTCTCCTCTCTGTAGATCGCTCTGAGCTTCACAGCTGTCGGATAGAAGTCTTATTTTTCCCTCTCCTCCTGTTTTGGTCTCCTTACCTGGAAGCAGCAGGAGCTTTTATTACTCAGCCAGTTTCCTTTCCTTCTGTCCTGATCTCTTTGTGCGGTCCATACATTCCCACACTGTAATTCAAAGCCTGATGTCTGCAGACACATGTGTTGCACCGAATCCAACCCCAGTCCAAACAGAACATATATCCTCCTGTGAGTTCTTCTGAGAACCATCTGGAGACCTTTGAGGGTTTTAACGAGATGAGAAGGCAAACACGTCTCTAACTCTGTGGTTTGTTTTCCCAGGTGCGTCTTCCTCCCAACACCAGCGATGATGTTGATGAAGACCCCACAGGAAACAAGGCGCTGTGGGATAGAGGTCTCCTGAACGGAGCATCTCAGAAGGTAAAACCTCCCTGACTAATGGAATCACTAGCAGCTGATCTACTGAGCTTCAGACGTGATGTTTCCATCAGGCCCTCCTGCTGCTGAAGCTTGAACATCTGGTTTGTTTTGTTTAGATTATAAATGATGTTCTAATGCTGCGATGATGGAGCACCTGCTTCCAGCGTAACCTAGCAACAGAAGATGGTTGCATCCATCATAGCAGCAGTCAGCAGCAACACATCTGATGAATAAGCCCTCAGTTATGAAACGTTCCCCTTTGACGCAGATGTTCTGAGCTCAGGGCCCACGGGTCGGACACGCCGACAGTCGGTGCTCGCAGCGATCAATGCTTTGTACCCCAAAACACTCAAATCTATCCTAGCCACAGGAGCAACAGAAACCCAGTGTGACTCGGTTCTTACCTCTCAGTCGGAGCAGTGCTGACCCAGAATCAGTCCGATGGCCGACGCTCTGAAAGGAACCTCGATGTGAAAACAAACCCCTGTCTCTGGACCCATTTGTCCATCAGATGGCACTCTGGGCCTGAACAGGGTTGGGTTCTAATCAAAGATAACATCTGTGTTCATGTGACCCACTTAGAGGCTTAATTAAAGCACGGAAGCCGAGCCGTTCTGTTTGACCTCTGCGACCCGCTGACCCACAGACTGGGCCGTAGTGTCTGTCTTTGTCTCATTGATTCATTCTTGTCAATTTCTAGCTTTATGGGTGCCGGTCAACGCCCGGACGGTTGGTCTCTGTCCTTCTAAAGCAGGGGTGGCAAACTGGTTCCAGAAAGGGCCGTGTGGCTGCAGGTTTTCTTTCCAACCAAGCAATAGCACACCAGACTCCATTCATCTCATCAAGTGAGTCCAAACTGAACATGATGACTTGATGAGATGAATGGAGTCTGGTGTTATTGCTTGGTTGGAAAGAAAACCTGCATCCACACGGCCCTTTCTGGAACCACTTTGACACTTTTGTTCTAAAGGGTTTATACATGAATGAGTAACTCTTATTTAATGCTGTTAGAAATAATCTTAATGCCATCAAAAAGTACCCATGATTTTACAGATATATATACACACACGCACACGCGGCAAAATCCTACGTCATCTTCACCGTGGACAGGCTGCAGCGGTGTCCCAAGTTCGGTTCAAATTTGCATTTTTCCCATTCTCAAGCCTTTTCTTCACCTCAAGCTTCTTTTCCCAGGCCATTTAATGCCACAACTATCAAATTTTATGAATTTTAATACCAATTAAGGCCTTAATTTAAAACATAATAATTTAATGATTTTTAATGACCCGCGGAAACCCTGTTCTAAAGGGCTGGTTATACTCTCCGCAGCAGTGTGTTGCAGTAAGCTCGACGCAGACATTTTTGATTTATGCTCAATATTGAAGCGTGGTCTGCGCTACACACTGTGGGTCTAGATATGGCGGAGAGGAAGTGGGGGCGAGTTTAGTCCGACAACGGAGGGACATGAGGGCGAAAAAGAGCTGGGATCCAGGTGGAAAAAGGGTCCCAGCGTTCTTGTGCACCTCGCTCTTCTAAATGGTCCAACTTCACAAGTTTTTTAGCGCAATTGCGGTCATAAAAACAAAACAAGCTGGCCTCCTGTCTGCGGCACTGCCTGCGGTCACCTACGAATTGGGAGAGGTGCAGCAGAGTGTCTGCCGAGGGGGCGGGGACGTCTTTGTGTTCACTACGACACCTACGCAGACGACCTGGTATAAATCAGCCTTTAGAGTGTATTCTGTCAGACCAGCATACCCATAGTCAATATGCATGTGCAGGATGTCACGTTTGCGTTCGTCTGACACCATAAGTGGAAGGAAGTCTACTAGCCTACTTTATTTATGCTTTTCCTTTACCAGGAAAGCATACTAAAAGTCAAGTAGGCTAGTTTATTTCTGTGTGATGTTATAAAAGTTTTAGTCTGGGGTAAACAGGATTTAAAACTAAACTTTAAATACAGACAGCCTCGCTTTCTTTGTTTGCTACTTCACACCCTGATGTAGCAGCTAAGCTGTCAGATTGTCACACAACGGTTAAGTGTATGCAAATCTAACAGAAGTATGCGTATTACTATGGGTATGCTGGTCTGACAGAACACCGGGCCATCTGATGGAACGCCTTCTGCTTTTACTAGATGATTTATTTCCGTACAACTCAGTGACTTTGGGTCAGGACCTGCAGCCAAATGAAAGGGCCGACTGTCTACACAGAAAAGTCCAAAACAAAGCAGGTTCTGTGTAAAGCTGAGGAGACCCGGTCCAAATAAAGGCTCTTATTGTTATTTAAGTAATAAATCTGGAACCTATAATTCCTCATAAGAAACCCTCACCTTTAGCAGCCGTAACTCCTGTTAGGGGTTCTGATGGACTCCGCCATGTCTCCCGTCTTTGGAGGGACTCTGGCTGCAGTAGAGGTTCAGAGACTTTTCTTCCTTGGTTCACAATAAGTGGTGAAACATGTGAGGGAACACTTTTATAGTGAGTAAATAGCATAAATAATATATGAAATAAGAGAAACTACGTTTTCCGACCCCAACCGACAAAATGAAAACACAAAACCTCCACTGAACTGCCTCAACAACAAATTAATAAAAACAAATAATCAAAATGTTAAAGTAGAACATCGTCTATATAGATTATTGTTTATTAACTAATGTTAATACAGATGGCAGCTGTTTCAGTAGCAAAAGACTCCATTTTTTATTTTATAATGTAAACGTAGCGACAGGCTAAACATGAGCCTGTATTGCTGCTCCCTCCATCTGCTGTCTGGTGATTTATTTTAGGTTAAATTAATTCTTCTGTGTCTCATTTTATCTTGAAAATAGTGAAAGAAAAAGCAAAAGTTTGGCAGCTAATGTTGCTTTCTCCCTTCAGATTATCACTGCGGGAGGCCATTTTCCTTCTTGCTCTGTCCGTCCTGATGGTCAGATTGAATCAGAGAAGGTCTGACATTTTTTGTCTCTTCTCTGACTTTCCATGGGTCTGTCAGGTTATCCGCTTTTCCTGTTTTCCAACTGGGAATAATCTCAGTTCCTACAGAAAGCTGCTCTCCAAATACTTTGGAATGACCTCTGACCCCTCCCTCTCCCATGGCCGTTGCTCCTGAGGTCATTGCAGATGTCCTTTCTTGGCGTCGTGTCGGTGCACCAACCAGGTGAAGATGATGCCGCCGTTAATCGCAGACTGCTGGAATTTCTGCCGAGCCGTCCGGTAAAAAAAATATTCCCGGCTGTCTTCAGGCCTGTTTGGTCCAGATCCATTAGTTTTCTGGGTTGATTTGAGGCAGAAACGGAGGATCTGTGGTGGTTTGTGCTCATTAATGCATTGGTTGCGGCTGCTGCGATCAAAAGGCATCAGTGCGATCCCGTTGCACCGCCGCAGGGCTTGGCGGAGAATCACGGGGAGGCAGCAGACAGAGCTGCTGTTGTTTCCCCCAGAGGTTCAGAGGCTGCGGTCTCTGCTCGTTTGTGTCTCCACCACAGGCTCTGTTTCAGCGTCGCCTCTGCTCCCTTTGGTCAGGGTGTCAGTGTAACGGCCAATCAGGGCTCATCCTGAGGCCTCGCTGCCCCTCAATGCCGTCTTTGTGTTATCTTCTGCTCCCTGCCGTGCAGCATGGCGTTGAACTCGCCTAACTTCCTGCCAGCAGAGGGTGACCCCGGTTTAGACACACCTCTTAATGTGCGGCCGGATCACTCAATGTCATCTGGGTTTCGGGCCCCAAACAGCTGCAGGTGACGAATCCGTCAAGGCCTGCGATTCTCCGTGGTTAAACTGGATTCCCTCCAAACGTTTCTGTCTGATTCTCCAACGCTGGGCTCTGTGTGTCTCCAGGCTGAGGTCGTAGTGAACTACCACATCGGAGAGACGATTTTATCGCTGCAGAAGACCACGCTGATCCCCGGAGGCTCCGAGTCGCTGGTCTACACCACGCTGTCAGGAGGCATCGGCATCCTGGTCCCGTTCACGTCGCACGAGGTAAGGCAGACACAGAATCGGGCTGGTTCTTCTCCACTTTTTCAGACTCTCAGGTTAAAGTTTCTCTTCTCTCCAGGATCACGACTTCTTCCAGCACCTGGAGATGCACATGCGCTCCGAGTTCCCGCCGCTCTGCGGCAGAGATCACCTCAGCTTCAGGTCCTACTACTTCCCAGTGAAGGTTAGTGGTTTATCTGGGAGTCCTATCTCTTTCCTGCCTTCCTTCTTTCGTTGCATTCAGTTTTCTTTTGGATAAAGTGGGTCAAACAGAACCGAATGCAGAACTTTTCGTTTTAATTTTTCCTCCACGGTTCTGGTCCTGGTTCTGCTGACCTGACACAAAGACCCGATGGTTGGAAACATTTATGTTGTGCAGGTTCTGATTTAGACCTGAATGGATCCAAGCAGCCATTTCTGCCTGCAGATGTTAGACAAGCTGAGAAGGACCTAGGCCGTTTCTCAGTATGTGTACTTGTGCGTTCTCGTGTACTCGTGAAACATCATCAGCTTCAGCCCTAGTACTGTTCCAATTCACAAGAACAGCAGACCGAGAACGGATAGTTCCTGGATGTTGTTCTCACCCCTCCCTAATCACCCAGCATGCATCAGAGCAGACTTGTCCGTTCTTGAGATTGACAGCTGTCGCAGCATGCACTGCGGCAGCAGCAGCTTCCAGGTTAGCGCTCACAGAGCTCAGAGTATGAAGTTAAAAGTTCTCTTTTCTGTTGCCGCTGCAACCAGCGGCCCTCCGAGGCTAACGGCAGGCAGGGCTAACGTTAGCCCGTCTGCAGCAGCCCTCTCTCTACATAGCCGTGTGTGAAGGACCACTGGCTCTGATGCCAAGTTTTGTTTTATTTCGCAAAATGTTAATTTGATTTGTGTTTATCTGATTGTGTTCATTATTATTCCCCCCACTAATGAAAGAATTCAGAATTTATTATCATCTAGAAACTATTAATAACAGGAGGTGAAATGCAGCTCCAGAGGAGCAGAGCGTGTGGTGACGTCTTGAGTACGCTCCTGTTCCAACTGACCCATATTTATGCTGTGCGCTCCCATTCTCCCACTTTCCTGTGTTCTTCTCCAGAACATATTTGCCGAGGACACAAGTCTGTACTCTCGTTCTAGTGAATTGAGAAAAGGCCGTAGTTTGGAACCAGAAGCGTTTTAATCTTCCTGTTTTCTGCTCTGTCCTGTAGAATGTGATCGATGGGGATCTGTGTGAGCAGTTCAACAGCATGGATCCACACAAGCAGAAAAGTGTAGCCGAGGAGTTGGACCGAACTCCTCCAGAGGTGTCCAAGAAGCTGGAGGACATCCGCACTCGTTACGCTTTCTAGTCTCCTGGCAGGAAGCCAGGGTCCTCCTTCCTTCGTCCTTCACAGCAGATTCCAGGAAGTGTGAGTAAACATGTCGTGCTGCTTCTCCCACACATGATGACATCATCCCAGAGAAGGCACGTCAGGTTCTCACCCCCTCAGACATCCAACACCGCCCCATCACGGGGAAACGGACTCAGTAGACCCAGGCAGCTTTCCTCATCAGTTCAGTCGTTTTCAGAAGCGTTGAGGATCTTTGCATTAATGAGAACATAGTGTGGATGTTTTAGGCTCACCTCCACCTGTTTGTTTGGATCTCTGTGGTTCTCCTGGAAAAACTCAGAAAAACACTGAAGGTCAGCACCGGTGGTAAATTCCCAACCTCAGATGGCATTCCAACTGAAACGGGGAAATCTTTGGACGTTTGGGTTTGTGGGACGGGGCAGTGGTCTGTTTTTGTAAATAAAGTTGTTTTTATAAAAACTGTTCCTGGGTCACTTTTCTTTTTGTTCGAACTGTTTTCCTATTTAACAGGTGAGAAGTTCCTCCTCCATCTGCGATGCCTCATCACACCGATAATCTCCTAATCTGATGGTTTCCCAGCAGAATGTATGGTTTTGGTTCTACTTTTATATTAAACTGTATTAAAAATTATTTGGGGAGTAAAATTGAATAAAACAGGCATCAAGAAGGAAAGGCAGGAGAAAGAAGGAAGAAAGCGCATGAAAACAGTAAATTAAACAAAAATAGATTTATAGTAACTCTTATAGCCTGCTTCCACACCTTTATGAGATGAGAGGAACAGAAAGAACATCAAAGCAAAGTATTAAAAATGAGCAGTGGGTATCCCTTAGATATCCATGTGTGTCGAAGTCCGAACCTATGGTGATAACACAATGTTAATCCAGGTGGTATATGTATCTGCAGCTTAGTGTTTAGGATAAATTTATCCATGAACACCTTGAAAGGAAATATTTGGGGACATAAGGAGGGCAGGTATAGCGCTGGCAGCACCCACTAGAGAAAGGCAGACGAGCACCCAGAACCTGATACCGGAGGCCATAGTGCCGAGGTCTGACGTGGCCACTGCAGTGAACCCATGGGTTCCCCTGGCAGCCGGTTACATCGATGGCCACCATCAGAACACCTGCAGACAGAGGAACCTGTCACTGGTGGGGAGCATAAAATCCAGATACACACTCATACGGAGACGCACACATGCTGGTGAAGTTTCTCATTCATCCAGGCCAGTCATTCCAGAAAAGTAAAAAAAAACAACAACAATCCACTGGACTTTGTCTCCAAGTTTGAAGACCTTTCACTTCCCATCCAGGATCCAAGCCCGTCATCTCAACAAGTGAGTCCAATCTGAACATGATGACCTGATGAGATAAATTGAGTCTGGTGTGCTATTGCTTGGTTTGTAAGAAAACCTGCAGCCGCACGGCCCTTTCTGGAACCAATTTAAGATCCCTGCTCAAGGGGAACAGACCAAGGAGGAGATCCCCAGAACCCCAATGATGAGAAGGGGGCAGCTGGAGCTCTAAAGGGAAAAAAGGGCCCTGTGATTGGGCGAGGGAGAGCAGCAGTGTAGCTCATGTCTTGCCGCAAACACCAACCTGGAGGAGGGACGACCCTCCCAAGCATTAACACACAAACCTTAAACCCACCCCCCACGGATGCCAAGACACATCAGCTATGTGTTCACAGATGGAAAAATGAAGCAGATCAGGAAAAGAAAGTCTTTACTGCGAAACATGGAGGAGGGTCTGTTATGCTCTGGGCTGCTTTGCTTCATCTGAATCTCTGCAGCATCCAATGAGATCTCCAGACTATCAGGGATTGTAGAGAGAAATGTGCTGCAGTGTCAGTGAGCTTGGTCTCAGTTGCAGGTCGTGGGTAGCCAACAGGATAATGAACCAAGAATGGCTGAGAGAAAAACATTGATCTGTGTTGAAGTGGCTTCTAGGAGCCATGATCTCAATCCTACTGAGCATCTTTGGAAGGAGCTGAAACAGTCCGTCTGGAAAAGGCAGCCTCCTAACCTCAGACATCTGGAGCAGTTTGCTGATGAGGAGTGGAGCAGAACACCTCCTTGGAGGAGCAGAGATCTGATTGACAGGAACAGGAACCAATTGGTTGCAGCGATTCTGAAGGTTGGGGAACTTGATATTAATCCAATTTATGAGTTCATTTGTTTCAAGCCTGTTAGAAAATTAACATCTGACCTCATTTGTTCGTTTTCATACATTTTTATTTATTACTACTTAAGTCTCATGCAGTTATTTCTGTGACCTTTGTGAGGTTTTCTTCATTAAACGAGGAGAACGAGGGGAACTTCTCTCCTTACCAGGAGGGGATTTACCTTTAGGCAATACTAGGCAGTTGCCTAGGGACCCAGGTTCCTGGGGGCCCCATAAAACTCTGTTTACATGTATGGTTAACAGAACTATTTCTTATTTGTGCACATTAATTATGTTTTTGATAAAAATCCTTTCACTAAAATGCCATCAGAACGCTTATAACATTGAGTTTCATACAAATGAAAAATAGAGAACAGATAAGCAGGGGCGGAGCTAGATGGGGGGCCAGGGGTGGCCATGGCCACCCTTAGCCAATCATTGGCCACCCCTACCATTTTTCCCCTCTAATACAGATGGTGGCAGTAGTAATACTCTAAAGGGGAATGTTAAAACTTATTGAAAAATTTATTTTTCCATATATTAATAACAACTTGGCAACAGAAACACTGTGATTAATTATGCACATAAATTTACAAACATTAAAGCTGATCGATACAGAATTCATGCTCTTTTCAGAACTAAATTTTGAATTATTTGGGGTACAGATAAAATGATATGCCTCTGCAAGTCATCTAGGAGTCTTCAGTGAAATCATAGATTAATAACTACCTTGATAATAACTTAGAAATTCCTTAACTGTGGATATTAGTAGATTTAAATACCATTTTTTTGCAGAATGATTATTGATAAAAGTAGGTAATGACAACGTAAAATGTGTTCGCCCCAGAACTCAAACATGAAAGAATTTTTTTCCACTGTACCTTTTATTTACACAGCATAGATGTTTAAATATATATGTCTATTTGTTAGCAAAGGCTGCAGGAAAGTATAGTTTCTCTTGTTTTTAAAATTTGAAATTATGAATGTTGTGCTCATTCCTGTTGAAACAGTGTAGATTGACCCTGAGTTTCTGGTTCCTTTCGGCCACCCCATTAGGATTTTCTGGCTCCACCTCTGCAGATAAGCAGGTACATTTCTACAGTGAAAAGAAGGACTGGATTATTTACTTTTGCCGTCGCCTTTTTGGAAACACAGGAAGGAGCAATCGGCTAAGTGAGCTTAGTGCTTGGAAAAAAAAACCCCCTTTCATTCCTTTTGAGACAGCAAGAAAAGTCAGCTGAGAACAAAAGATAGAGAGGAAAACAACAGGAAGGGCAGGACAGAACATAGAACAAATAATGGAGTTCTATTCTATTAAAACTTCTGTATAATGGGTCTGTTTTATGTGTTGTCTTCTCAGTGTAGAGGGCCCCCTGCCTGTCTTTGCCTAAGGCCCCAAATGTCCTAAATCCACCCCTGCTCCTTACAATCGGTGTCATGATCCTGATTTTCTTAGAGCTAAATCAAGTTTTCCTTCGTTTTTACCCTGAGTGAAGTAAAGAGACCGACATAAAACAGTTTTTCTTCTTTTTATCTACAAAAATACTTGGTATTTTTTTATATGCATAACCAACTTAGGAAATTTTCTTACTTTTATTTTTGCCTTATTTTTTTTTTTTTACAGCTCCTTATAACATAGATTGCATGACCAAAAGGAAAGATATTGACACTAGAGGCTTTCTCTGTTTATCCACTGAATCTTATCAAAAACAGACATTTCCAAAGCTATCTACCTGGTTTATGTCTACATGAAGCCTGGTCTAACAGGTCAGTACCAACAGGCCCATCTGACAGTTGGCTGCTCCTGGCGCTCTGCTGCTGCATAAGGTGTAATGACTTTTATGATAGGAGGGAAGAAAATCAAAAAGTTTATAGTAAACCTACCCAATAAGAACAACGACGCGGTTGCAAGACAACGATAACCTTTTCTCTCCTGTGATGAGTTCATCAGAAAAAGATCTAAGACTCGCCACAGATACACCACTCTAGCAAGTTACACAAATCTCTAAAACACCAAATGTAAAAATGTTTTAATCCAGTTCTCAACGCAGTTGTTAAATCTAGGATCTGTTCAAATTTCAATCAAATATGAGAAAATAAATGAAGATTTTATATATATATATTTATTTTTCTTTTGCCTAAAGGACACCATGAAATATCTGAATGAACCCTAACATCTGGAGAGGGTCTTCTCAATCAAGATCACTACCGACCAGAACTGTAGAGTTAGTTCCCCACTGATTTGATTTGTGAGATGGAGACATGAAATAAATTCTGTGTTTTGACCTTTAGTCTATTTATCCACCCAGAGCAACTATCTGTTACAGTCGGTACCATAGCCTGAAGATGCTAGAGCAGTCGGGATGTGATTCACCTTTTCCGGACGGTTCTTCTCTTCTTCCACTGCTGATAAAAATCACACTTCTGTTAAAGAAGAAGCTCATCTGGGAATTATGCAGTGTCTTTCCATCATCAGCTGCCATTATAAGAAGTCTCCTGAGAGATGATGAGTGAGTAGAGGCATTCTGGTCTGGATCTCAACAAAACCTAAAGCGAGAAGAAATAACAAAGCCGCTTGATTTAATTCTGCTGTCGACAATGTTTCCTCCTTTAATCGAAGAGCATCAAAAGGAAGATTTTAAGATTGTTTAGGATGTTCTGTTTTACAGAGATATTAATGTCCAGACCACTGATCTCTATTATTTATTAACTATTGCTGATAGGCCAAACAAAGTGAAGTCACCGTCTACCATGCTAGTTCTTACCACTCCCATGGAGACATGTAGTTAAAATGCCTACCTGTGTAGCATTTGGATGCAAAAAAAAAGCAGTCTGCCAGCTGTGTGAAGATATTCCACAGGTAATTTCACAGTCAGTGGACGTACTAACCTAGAAAATCCATCTATACGCTGATGTATCCAATAGTATAGTATGTAGCATAACATTAGTCTGGCTATCTTGGGCTGGCTTGAAGATATTGACTGAGTTAGCCATCGACATTATGTCTAACAATAGAAAATAGAAAGTGGAGTAAATACAAAGTAATTCATTCTGAAATGTCAATGTACAAATTTTTTATTAATTGGATGACGCTGTTGTTTGTTGTTGTATGTGGGGTCAATTAAACGCTCAAAATGGCCAGAAAAAGAGACCTTTCATCTGAAACTCGACAGTCTATTCTTGTTCTTAGAAATGAAGGCTATTCCATGCGAGAAATTGCTAAGAAATTGAAGATTTCCTACAACGGTGTGTACTACTCCCTTCAGAGGACAGCACAAACAGACCAGAGTAGAAAAAGAAGTGGGAGGCCGCGTTGCACAACTGAGGAAGAAGATAAGTACATTAGAGTCTCTAGTTTGAGAAACAGATGCCTCACAGGTCCCCAACTGGCATCTTCATTAAAGAGTACCTGCAAAACACCAGTGTCAACATCTACAGTGAAGAGGCGGCTGAGGGATTCTGGGCTTCAGGGCAGAGTGGCAAAGAAAAAGCCATATCTGAGACTGGCCAATAACAGAAAAGATTAAGATGGGCAAAAGAACACAGGCATTGGCCAGAGGAAGACTGGAAAATAGTGTTGTGGATGGATGAATCCAAGTTTGAGGTGTTTGGATAACAAAGAAGAACGTTTGTAAGAAGCAGAACAAATGAAAAGATGCTGGAAGAATGCCTGACACCATCTGTTAAGCATGGTGGAGGTAATGTGATGGTCTGGGGTTGCTTTGGTGCTGGTAAGGTGGGAGATTTGTACAGGGTAAAAGGGATTCTGAATAAGGAAGGCTATCACTCAATTTTGCAATGCCATGCAATACCCATTGGACAGCGCTTGATTGGAGCCAATTTCATCCTACAACAGGATAATGACCCTAAACACACCTCCAAATTGTGCAAGAACTATTTAGAGCACAAGCAGGCAGCTGGTATTCTATCGGTAATGGAGTGGCCAGCGCAGTCACCAGATCTGAACCCCATTGAGCTGTTGTGGGAGCAGCTTGACCGTATGGTACGCAAGAAGTGCCCATCCAACCAATCCAACTTGTGGGAGCTGCTTCTGGAAGCGTGGGGTGAAATTTCTCCAGATTACCTCAACAAATTAACAGCTAGAATGCCAAAGGTCTGCAATGCTGTAATTGATGCAAATGGAGGATTCTTTGACGAAAGCAAAGTTTGATGTAAAAAAAAGTCTTATTTCAAATACAAATCATTATTTCTAACCTTGTCAATGTATTTATTTATTATTTATTTAGTTTAGTTATTTTTGATTCATTTCACAACGTCTGGTGGTGAATAAGTGTGACTTCTCAGGAAAACACAAAATTGTTTGGGTGACCCAAAACTTTTGAACGGTAGTGTATATATATATATATATATATATACATATATATATATATATACAGTGGGGCAAAAAAGTATTTAGTCAGCCACCAATAGTGCAAGTTCTCCCACTTAAAAAAATGAGAGAGGCCAGTAATTTTCATCATAGATATACCTCAACTATGAGAGACAAAATGTGAAAAAAAACTCGTTACCTTCATTAATGGCACCTGTTTGAACCCGTTATCAGTATAAAAGACACCTGTCCACAACCTCAAACAGTCACACTCTAAACTCCACCATGGCCAAAACTAGAGAGCTGTCAAAGGACACCAGAAACAAAATTATAGACCTGCACCAGGCTGGGAAGTCTGAATCTGCAATAGGTAAACAGCTTGGTGTGAAGAAATCAACTGTGGGATCAATTATTAGAAAATGGAAAACATACAAGACCACTGATAATCTTCCTCGATCTGGGGCTCCACGCAAGATCTCACCCCGTGGGGTCAAAATGATCACAAGAACGGTGAGTAAAAATCCCAGAACCACACGGGGGGACCTAGTGAATGACCTGCAGAGAGCTGGGACCAAAGTAACAAAGGCTACCATCAGTAACACACTACGCCGCCAGGGACTCAAATCCTGCAGTGCCAGACGTGTCCCCCTGCTTAAGCCAGTACATGTCCAGGCCCGTCTCAAGTTTGCTAGAGAGCATTTGGATGATCCAGACGATGACTGGGAGAATATCATACGGTCAGATGAATCCAAAATAGAACTTTTTGGTGAAAACTCTACTCGTCGTGTTTGGAGGAGAGAGAATGCTGAGTTGCATCCAAAGAACACCATACCTACAGTGAAGCATGGGGGTGGAAACATCATGCTTTGGGGCTGTTTTTCTGCTAAGGGACCAGGACGACTGATCCGTGTGAAGGAAAGAATGAATGGGGCCATGTATTGTCAAATTTTGAGTGAAAACCTCCTTCCATCAGCAAGGGCATTGAAGATGAAACGTGGCTGGGTCTTTCAGCATGACAATGATCCCAAACACACCGCCCGGGTAACGAAGAAGTGGCTTCATAAGAAGCATTTCAAGGTCCTGGAGTGGCCTAGCCAGTCTCCAGATCTCAACCCCATAGAAAATCTTTGGTTTGGCACTCTCCATAGCTGCTATGGTCCAAATTGAGTTTTAAGTTTAAGTTTCTGCCTTTGTGATAAATTTATATTTGGCCTCTTAATGCCATGGGCTGAACTTTCCTTTAGTAGTTGAGGTTCTTACAGAAGTTTTCCTTTCAGTGCGGAGATCATAGATCTAGAACCATTAGAAGCACCACAGCCAATCACATTTACCAGCTTCCAACTGCTATCCATCAGACCATCTTTAGGTCCTAAATTCCTAAAGGCCACTTTATGAATTATAAGGCCCATATTTTTCTGTTTAAATTCGCCCATCCATCCCATAGACTCATCATTTACAGTAATTTTGTTACCAAAGAAAGAACCAGGATATGATTAGATATCTACTGTATCCCCATCTGAGGCGTTTATAAGACCTCACAGGATGACCGTATGATCTGTTTGATTAGTTAAATTAAAGGTCAAGTATAAAATGAAACAAAAGAAGAGATGAGCCATCTGCTGCTTTGTTTACTTGTTTAACAGGCCTGCAGTTTTACCTCTTGGAGCCTCATCCTTCATTAAACAGGGTTAGCTCTGCAAGGTCATTTAATTAAACAGGACACGCTGCAATTTAAGGTTGAATTACAGAAAATATGCCTTTGTATATCCAGCTGTTTCCATTCAGCGGCCGTACACACGGCTCTCCTGTAGTCTGGTTTTAAATGGAGATACATTGGGTTTTGATAACTCCCCCTTCTTTAGCTTAAAAGGTTGACCGCATTTCAAGGCAAAAAAGAAACGACACATGAAAAGAGCTGAAAGTTGAGTAAGTCACGCCTCAAGTCGATTCCTGTTAGACTCCCGTTTATCACAATTCCCATGGGGGGTTAAACTTGCTCCAGGATACGTAGATTATGGCGCTGGAACACATTTTTAAATTCAAATGACAGATTCTCATTCAGGACATGGTTCGGGCTCTGACTGGCCCCTTTCAACATGGTTAAATGATTTCCCTTTTTATTTTAGTGCTTTTTATGGTTCATGGTCGGGTTTCCTTGAGACGAGAAGTGAACAGATGGAGAAGTAGGAGGACTGCAGCAAAGCTCCCGTGTTCAGGATGAAAATCCTGAAGGACAAACATCCTCTAACTGAGGCGCCTACTTTACAGCTACACCACAAACCACAGTATCTGCTCATATTTTAACCATTTGATGAAAACATTCCCTCAGCACCATGCTGAGGGAATGTTATTTAACCTAACAGTGCTCCACTGTTAACCAGGTTAACCTGGAGTTAAAATGACAACTTCAGTAAATAATACTAGAAAAGTTCTGATGCATATCAATTATCTATATAATTATTATTATTTAAGGGTCCACAAAAAAAAACAACTGATAAAGTCTTTTGACAGTTTCTTCTGGCAAGGCCTTAGGAAGAATCTGAACAACAGACCCGACTGCAGACACAACTGTGAACGCAAAGAACAGAGAGGACTTCTAGAGGAAACTTAGGTCCTTCAGTGTTTGTAGTGAGATGCTGGAGATATTCTCTTGTTGTTGAGAGTGTGATCCGTTCCTCCATCATCTTCTGGGGTAGCAGCAACAGAGCAAATGACTGAAAGAGTCTCAAAAATTAAAAACAGAGATCATATCTCTACTATTCTGGCTTCTCTTCATTGGCTTCTTGTTAAATCCAGAATAGAATTTTGGTAATTTTGTTTTTCCTTGGTGTCTATTGTCTAGTACCATCCTTCTTCCTTCCTGACTTTTTTCTTTTTACTCTATGCAGGTCGGAAAAGGACTCGTGCTCTGCGACCACCCTCTCCCCTTCTTGAAGTGAAGGACATTCCTACCTTGGAGCTTCCCAAGTCCTCTGAGGACCTTCTGGTTCCTACCTCACAGCTTCTCAATGTGTCTGCTGTCTATGAGGTCCTACGCAACTTTGGCACAGTGTTGCGTCTCTCTCCGTTTCCGTTTTGAGGATTTCTGTGCAGCCCTGGCCAGCCAAGAGCAGTGTAATTTCCAATAGAATTTCCTCCTTCTCACATATAAAGCCTTAAATGGCAAAGCTCCATCTTATATCAGAGATCTGATTGTTCCTTATGTTCCTAACAGAGCACTTCACTCTCAATCTGCAGGTTTACTAGTGGTTCCTAGAATTTCTAAAAGTAGAATGGGAGGCAGATCTTTTAGTTACACATGTCATCTCAAGGCACTTTACAGTTCACCAGATCATAAAGTCAAATTAATTGAAAGTTTTCTATCTAAGGAAAACCAGTTGATTGCATCGACTCGTAGACTCGAATGCAATCCCTCACACTAAGCATGCTTATAGCGACAGTGGAGATGAAAAACTCCCTTTTAACAGGAAGAAACCTCCAGCAGAACCAGGCTCAGTGTGAGCGGCCATCTGCTGAGACCGACTGGGGTTCAAGGAGACAGAAGCAGAGACACAAAAAGCAGCTGTAAAAGGCAGCCTTGTCCAGGAAACACACAGCCAGGCAGACGAGCTCCGAGCCAGCTCCCATGGCAGAGGACGAAGAGAGCATGAAGAAAGCCAATCTCGAACATCTATAAGATGTTCAAGATCAGCCTGTATATGTAGATAAGATGGAAGGATGGATGGATGTTTTACCGTTAGATCAGACCAGGGGTGGGCAATTCTAGTTCCTGTGGGCCTGCATACTGCAACTTTTAGATGTGCCTTTCAACGCACCCGAATGAAATAATCAGATGATTGTGAAGACTCTGGAGAAAGTGACTGCATACTGAGGAGGTAACTCAGCTATTTGATTCAGATATGTTGGGCCAAGTATGGATATAAAAGTTGCAGGACACTGGCCCCGAGGAACTGGAACTGCCCACTCCACCAATACTGTAGTATTAAGGCATCCATGCCGTTGGTCAACCTGTGTGAGTGTGTGTGTGTGTGTAAGTGGATCATTTACAAAAAAAAAACTTTCTATGCACAAAAAAGAAATGGTTATCATAATGTTGGTGAGCATATAAAGTTGTTTCCAAGTACTTCAAGCATTGCTGGAGTTACAGCTTTAAAGAAAATTAGTCGGCCTCGGCAGATGGCCGCTCCCACTGAGACTGGTTCTGCTGGAGGTTTCTTCCTGTTAAATGAGAGTTTTTCCTCTCCACTGTCGCTACAGGCATGCTTAGTGCGAAGGATTGCATTCGAGTCAATGAGTCGATGCAATCAACTGGTTTTCCTTAGACAGAAAACTTTGAATCAATTATACTGAGATGCCTTGAGACGATGTGTTGTGAATTGGCGCTATAGAAATAAACTGAACTGAGCTGAACAATCTGATAAACTTCTAGCAACTCCTCTAGAACCTCTGGAAATGATTTCCCAGAAAAGGTTTCTTAAGAAAGTTAAGAAGATCTTCATCAGACTGTTAAACAACAACAAAGTGTCTTCTGTCAGAGGCTTCTCCACATCTGGTACAAGACGAACAGCTGCAGAAGTTCAATCTTGTCTACAGCATCAACATCTAGTTTAAAAAAAAGCAAGAAAAATACTTGAATTACAGCAACATTTATTTCCCCTTTAGGATTAATTAAGCATTTTTGAATAGAAATGAACTGACCCTTTAGTAGCGTCTCAGTGTTTTTTCTAATGTGTTAAATACAAAAAATCTCCAAATATTTTTCTGTAAATCAAACGAAGAAACGTGTCTAGTTCTAAACACGGGATGATTTCTCATCTCTGGTAAAACTTTGCTGAATCTGGATCCGTGTCCAGATGATGGGGTCATTACTGTGATAATGGAGGCTCAATCATCACACTGCATTCCCCTGCCACCTCCACATCAGTCCTTTCACACATGGGTTAAGCATTAGCAACGTTTCCAAAGCATCTGCTTACGCTGCTAAGACTGCAACACTGAAATTACACAGCCGTGATGTGATGAAAGCACCCTGTGTCTGACCCTCGGACTGTTTGTCTTTTGGGTTCAGACGTTGCTTAACGTTCAGATTTATCTAAACATTTTTTTTGGCTCAGCAGAGCTGCACTTGACCAAGTTAGATGGTGGTTTGTGTTTACATGATGTTTTTTTCTAATTATAGTCGTGCAATTGTGTGTCTGGTAGTTTTATTCTTTCTTAGATGAAAATGAAAGTTTAGTTTCAGCTTATCTGGTTTTCGGTACCGTAAACATATTTTTAAAACTGTACCAAAAAAAATGTAAAAAAAAAATAAATGCTGAGGTAAAATCAGCGGGAGAGCTACATTTCGTCTAACAAGGGACATACCGGTACAGTTGAACCCACCAACATTTTTAGACTTTTATCATGAGACTCATGAGACTTTTTATCTTTTCTGCCCCATCAGCCTCTCAGCTACCAGGAGCTATTTTTGCAAGAGGAGGATGAGCAAAAAATGTTGTTTACTTAGAGACAGAAACATTTTGAAAAAATACACCAACATAAATGACGACCTTCAAAAATCACACCAGATCCCCCATTTCCATACCACAGACCTTCATTAGGGTTTATAAGTCAAAGTTCAGTTCAATTCAATTCAGTTTATTTATATAGTGCCATTCTATGGGCCTGAGAGCCGCTTATAACAGCCATTTATTGGGATGATAACATCTGAAGTGGTGCTGCAAATAATCACTTTACTGTGTAAAAGAAGACTGAAGGAGTTTGCATGTTCTCCCTGGGCATGCGTGGGTTCTCTCCGGGTACTCCGGCTTCCTCCCACAGTCCAAAAACATGACTGTTAGGTTAATTGGCTTCCCTAATTCTCCTTCGGTGTGAGTGTGTGCATGAATGGCTGTTTGTCCTGTGTGTCTCTGTGTTGCCCTGCGATGGACTGGTGACCTGTCCAGGGTGGACCCCGCCTCTTGCCCATTGACCGCTGGAGATAGGCACCAGCACCACTCGCGACCCCAATTGGGACAAGCGTGTAAGATAATGGATAGATGGATGGAAGAGGACTGAATCATCATTATCAGATAGTGCAGCTATAAATTTAAAAGAATCTGCTTCACTTTCTCTCTCCTCTGTGTTGCTCAGCAGTGCTGCAGAGTGCAAAAGCTTAGTTTGTTCCCTTTCACAGGTTGATGATTTTACTAGTGGTTCCTAGAATTTCTAATGGTAGAAGAGGAGGCAGATCTTTTAGTTATCAGGCTCCTCCCCTGTGGAACCAACTACCAGTTTTAGTCTGTGAGGCAGACACCCTGTCTACTTTTAAGGCTAGGCTTAAAACTTTCCTTTTTGATAAAGCTTATAGTTAGAGTGGCTCAGGTTATCCTGAGCTTTCTCTATAGTGATGCTGCTATAGGTTTAGACTTCTGGAGGACATAGGGACCCTTATTTCATCATTCTGCTTGATTCTATCTCTATTCTCCCACTCTGCAGAATCTGTTAGTTCAATCTCTAACGTTCTGCTCTCTCTACTGTTTCTCATAGTAGCTTCATCTGGTCTGTTCCTGTTTGGCTGTGACTCCATCCTGGAGAGAAATTTCGGCTGTGATGCTGCCATTAACACCCTTGTTTATAGATGCTGGAGAACGGCCTGTTTTTCAGTGTAGTCCTGTTTCTCTGACTGTGACTGGCTGGATGTGCTCTCTTTTTCCTGCCTGGCTGTGTGTTTCCGCCTTTTCCAGCTGCTTTTTGTATCTCTCCTTCTGTCTCCTTGAACCCCAGTCGGCCTCAGCAGATGGCCGCTCACACTGAGCCTGGTTCTGCTGGAGGTTTCTTCCTGTTAAAAGGGAGTTTTTCCTCTCCACTGTCGCTACAGGCATACTTAGTGTGAAGGATTGTATTTGAGTCAATGAGTCGATGCAATCAGCTGGTTTTCCTTAGATAGAAAACTTTTAATCACTTTGACTGTATGATCTGGTGAACTGTAAAGTGCCTTGAGATGACATGTGTTGTGAATTGGCACAATGTACATAAACTGAATTTAATTGAATCATCATTAGGAGGGATTTATGAGAAGATCCACGGGTTCTATATATTAGAAAGTTTTAAAATAAAATTTTCACCTGCTGCTAGAATATTTTACCTAAATAGATACAAGATCTACAACTATTCAAATAATAGTCCTGTAATATTTTCATGGTAACAACAGCAAGGCAAGCCCTTTTGATATGTAATAGCTTTACTAAATATTTATTCCTGATATCTGGAAAAAAAAGCCTTTTTTCTTTGTCTAAATTACCATTTCAAACAAAATGACATTCTCCACATCCAGATTTAACATTCTAGATGTCTACAAATTAATTTCAGATCTCCATATTAATAATATCACTGGTCAGCATTTGTATTATTTTAACTATGAAAAATTTTTTTTCAGATATAAATTCATTTTCAGTCAGGCTGATAAATGTCAGAACGACCACTTAAATGCGTAAACATTTCTAAATATATAAAACTTAAATCTTACCAGTATAATTTTGTTTTTTAATTTCTAAAATTCAATTTCTGCAACAAGAATTTCATTTAGAAAATATATTATTACAGTTAGGAGGTCTAGGAGTGCGATTTTGATCCCGAAAAATCTTATTTTATTGATCTACAAATGGAACAACAGAGAGGAGTGCTTTTAATAAATATAAAAACGGCCTGCCATAAAATCTGCATTAAAATCTCTAGGTCCAGTCGGGTGAAATAGGCGCTTCCTGTTGCCTGTTGTCATGGTGATTCGTTGACTCGTTGTTCCACTGATAATGGCTTTTGTTACTTGTTGCACACCTGCTTAACTCTAAGTGGACCTAGGTAAAATTGATTGAACTAATTGATAGCAGCTGTTGTAAACCAAACAGAGTTCAGGACTTTAGGCTAGATCTATTTAGAGATGCAGATTTGAATCAGAATTTGTTACACCTGCTTCATGAAACGGACCCCAGCATAATTTGCACCTGACTGGTGCTCAACATACTTCAACTGGTAGCTGATTTTTCACGTGCATAGCGGCCACAGGACTTTTGCAGCTTGCAGGCATTGAGAGGAGCATAAACGACTCTGGGCCGGATCTATCAAAGGTTTGCGTGTATAAAAACGTGAGCTATTTCACTGCGCACGCTAAAAAATGTACAAACTGATCTATCAACAGCGTGCTAAAAGGATTTGGTCTTTAAAACGTGCTAAATAGCGCCTCTTATCCATTTAGTACTTTTTCTGCAATGAATATGCAATATGGGGCGTTTACACGCAAAAGTGCGTCTTGTGGGAGGAGAACATGTAAATATATTAATTTAGCACTCGCAAAGTGATTTATCAAACCTGAAAGCAATTTTGCTAACGGTATCTGATTCTATATTTAACACGTTTCAAAAGAAGGTGCAAATGGTCTGTATGCGTAATTGCGCACACATGGCAGCGGTTATTGTCGCAAGAAGGAGACATCGAAATGAAGCAAGGAGAAGCAGAGAACGCATTTTTTCACTCCGTGTGAATATTTTTGGAATGAACGAGGAAACGATCATCAAAACATATCGTTTATCCAGCATTGCCATTTTGGAGCTGTTGGGGGAACTCCGAATGGATTTGGAGCCAGCCACAAGGAGGACCCACGCAATACCAGATATCACTAAACTCCTTGCAACATTGTACTTTTCTCCATCTGGGATCTCCCAATCTCGTTTTTCAGAAGTGCTGTGCGACGTTCTAAATGCTATGATGTCGCCCTGACGCCCTACCGGAGAACCCCGACCTCCCCTCTGCGCCTGTGGAGCAACATGCCAATGCTGCGGGGATGCGTACGTGCAGTAATCTCATCCACAGTCACTTCTTGTGAGCCATTTGGTATGTGCATTTTTCTACAGGCCAATAGAAAACACCAGTTTTTTTTTTTTTCTTTTTTACTGCAGTGAAGTAAAAATTCAGCCACATACCACCTTAGGGAATAATGGTTGCCAAAGTTTATTTATATATATATATATTTATTTATTTTTTTTGGAGGGGGTGGGGGTGTCACTGTAAGATTTAAATTTCTTAATGCACTAGTTTGTACAAACTACAAACTACTTTGCCGCAAACCACAAAATGCGCAAAACCATCATTTAAATAGGGTGTCTCCAACAGTTTTGCACCTGCCACCAGTTACGCAATCATAAATCACCCGCAAACCATGGTTCAGCCCCTCGCGCAAAATTCCAGTTTGCAAGCGCAAATTGCTGCACGCAAAATTGGATCTTGATAAATCCGGCCCTCTGTGTACCAGAGTATTCTGACAGCTAAAGCTTGTTAAAAAAAAGGTTCATTCACAACATAACGATACTGAACCCAGCAAGCAGAGTCTGGGCTTGAAGCCAACTTTTCATATTCTGCTTACGAGTCGATACAAAGTGGCTATCAAACTATGATCCCAAATGAAGCAGCCATTGCTGAAAGAGATCTAGAAATGTGTTGCATTGGCACAGTCAAAGTCCAGATCTGAGAGTTTCTGCAAACCTCACTGAGCTGGAGCAACCCTGGAAAGTGTCGAGGTGAGGTGGAGGTTTGACAAGAGGACCCAAATGCAGACTGAAGCTGAAGTTATTTCCTAAAGATTTAATTAACCAAAAGTTCAACAGAAGCAAAAATCCAAAACATAGATAAACAAAAACTGAGAACCAGGAATATTTACTTGAATGGGGCAATGAAATGACCAAACCAGCAAAGAGTGACTGAACAGGAGGATAATATATGGGAGAGAGAAATACAGACCAGGCTAATTAGCAGATTGGGAGCAGGTGTGAACAGAGGTGAGAAGGGAGCTAGGGAAAGGAGACTGACACAAGAGGACAAACAAGAAATATCTAAGAACTCGAATTCAATCAAAAATACCTAGAACACATGAATGGAAACAAGACCAATGAAAACACAGAGATAAAACTTGAACAAAACCAAAATCATGACAGACAGAAAGTGAAATAAAATCCTTTCACAACAAACTGAAGCTTGTCCCAAACCCTCCATGTATGGTTGTCCTTCTGATGATGAAGTTTACTAGCAGCGTCTGGAGACACAGAAATCTCTCTTTAGCTTCTTCCACTTGGGTTCTTACAGTTCCTTGGCCAGTAAGGATGTGTAGAGATTTGAGTGACTTTTGGGTCTGCACCAAAGTTTCTGCAAGCAACCTTTAAAGCTAGTACTAGTCCAGTAACTAGTGGGATGCCGGTTCGAGCCCTTGCTCTGTCTGTCTCTGTCACTGAGTCTTTTGGCAAGACATGATCCCTGACTTGCCTTCTGTCGGTCACTACAATGCCAGGCAGCTCACCACCATTAGCTGATGAATGATTCGATAAAGGAATACACAAAGGCAGACCGTTTGCCATTTTACTGTGTGTGGTGGAGGAGCTCCCAAAAACCCACTTCATTATTCATGACAAGCTTGCTGCTGCTATAGCTGCCAGGCCCTGCCCTGCTTGTTCTCGCAATGACTGGGAAGAGTGTCGGAGAACCATAGTTTGACTGGTCAGGATTTCACCAAAGCTGTTGCGAAGAAAACGCAGGGATAATTTTCCTTTTCTTTATTAGACTTAGACTTAGATACCCTTTATCGTCATTTTGTATACTGTACAAAACGAAGTTTCATTTAATGCAGCTTTCCAGACGGTAAATGAACATTTTCATTCCATAAAGTGCAGCAGTAATCAATTGTAAACTGTGTGGGAGGAAAAAACATGGTGCAAAAAAATGCATCGATATGGAAGTTCAGAGCATTAATATAACTAATGACACCTCATCAATTCTTTGGCATTAGTGAACCATACTTTAGACTTTAGACTTTTGACTTTATTTATCCCCAAGGGGAGATTCTTTTCCACATACACAGAGCTCGTTTACACAGAGACATAAAAAAGACACCACAGTAAACACCAACACCAGCACAAGTACAAGACGCGATACGAGACATGATACACTCAATGGGGCCTGTTCTTTAAAAAGGTGATGGCTGAAGGGATCAGGCTCCTGCCAAAACGGGCCCTTCTACACCTGAGTGCCCTGTACCTCCGTCCAGAGGGCAGGGTATGAGGTAGTCCTGTAGTGGGTGAGTGGTGAGTGTTCTATGGAGAGTGAAAAGCGTCCAATGGCCTGTTGGTTTGCATCTGTGAGGTTGGGTGTGGGGAGTCCAATGATTTTGTGTGTGACCTTTGTGAGTTTGGTTTTGTTTTTCACAGTGAGAAGATTAAAGAAACAAGTAGAGCAGTATAACAGGATGGGCTGAATAATTGATTTGTACACAGATGTGGCGAAACATAGAGTCCTTTGAGTTTCCGGATTATGAAGAGTCGTTGTTGGCTTCTTTTATGAATGTCTGTGATGTGATGGTCAAATGTGAGTGAGCTGTCGATTGTTACACCAAGATATTGAAGCTGTCCACTGTTTCTGTTGGGATCTGGAGGTTTGTCCACTTTCTCCACCAGGGGGCGTACGTGATCTCCTGGAGCCTGAGCCGACCACACCACCTGTCTCCCATCTGCTCATCAGGAGATCCGTACTTAAGGAGGCGGAGGGCTTCACTCCAGTGCCAGAGTGTTTGCCAGTAACGGTTAGCAAGCCTGAGCCAACCTGCCTGTCTGTGATCTCTGACTTTTGTGAACCAAACCTGATCCCGTTTTCTCCTCTCTGCCTCCCAGGTTGATCCTGCCTGAATACCTGAAACTCTGGAGTGTTTCTCTGCCGGTGATCTGTCTGCTCGTTCTCAGTAGAACTCTGGAGAGCAGTCTCTGTCAAGTATCTGCCTGCCTGCTCTCAGAAGATTACTGGAAGGAAAACTCAATCAGTGATCTGCCTGCACTCAGTAAGCTCTGCCTCCGCCTCTGCCCTCAGCCTGCCGACAGCCTCTGGACCCTCAAGGTCCCCCCCTCTGCAGCTCTGCTCCGTTCCAGAACAGGTACTGACCTGAACACTCTCAACCTGCAAAATACCTGGACCTCCACTAATCTCTCTGTCCTCCTCAGCAGTGAACCCCCTCGTGACCAGTCAAGTCCCCTCTTGGATCTGATCAAACTTTGTACATTTATTGTAAATAAATCTTTGAACTTTTCTTCTGCCTCCGAGTGTTCTGCATGTGGGTTAGACACATTAATCCGAACATGACAGTTTCCACTGATTGATTGTTTATATGAGTTGGTTGCTGTGGTCCAGGGGGGTTGAATATGAGTTCCTTTGTTTTACTGACATTGAGGTGCAGATGGTTGTCTGTGCACCATCGGGTGAAGTAAGGGATGTTGTCTGCATAGTCCATAACTGAGTTATTCTCATTAAGTAGAGCCAATATAGGGATGTCATCTGAATATTTGAGGTATTTGATGTTCTGAGAGGAACTTGTATTGTCATTGGTGTAGAGTGTTTAGAGGAATGGGCTGAGCACGCAGCCCTACGGTGCATACATGAGAAATCATACACTAAAAACAGACACCAGCCCATGGCTGTGGGAAGTGGGAGCTCTGTGGGTGCTGCAGCACCCCCAACACGGAGATAAAAGAAAACATCTATTAAAAAAAGATTGAACAATTTATAAATTTCATGAATATTTTGTGGAATTATTCTGACTTTTTTACTTTACTATTTATTATTATTAATTATTATTATTATTATTTAATTGTTTTTGCATAATCAACACAAGTTCATGGAAGTTACGTTGTCATGGCAATGTCAAGCAAGCTAGTGGTAGAATCAGGAGACTAGCAAATTTACAATAATCTAAGGACAGAAACAAGGAGGAAATATTAAAACATGGCGCCCTGCCTGTAGCTCAAGGTAAGAGCCTGGTGCCACTAGCACTTTCATATCTATTCCTACAGATTACCACTGTGCGATATTTTCAATCATTGCACGCAGCTACAGCTCAAACCGTACAACAAAACCACAGGGTTTAAAAGTTCACAGCTCGCGATGTATGTTCTCACACTGTGCGGACACACGCACTGATGTAACCTTACAACGGCCGACTGAATTTCAAAATGTTCGATTTTCTCCCCACCTTATGATTCCTGATCGGGATGTGGTCCTAAGAGGCTTGTCGCCCCTCGTTACTCCCTGTACACTACATGACACACAACGCACAGTCAGGCTGTAAGTCGGCCCGATCGAAAGATTCTCGCATGAATGAGAATCGGTCCGAAAGGGCAAAAAGTTGCACAGTGTATGCCCGGTTTAATGTAACCATAGTACTTTAGAGTGTTATTTTGATCTACTTTGTGTAATGGATGTGGAAATTCAATAACGTTCAAATAGTATAATAATATAATTATTTCCTTGTGGTTTGCATAAAAGCATTTTGGAGCTAATGTGACATAAACACAGTGACTCAGGTTAATGCCAGCTGACCAAAATGTTTTAATGTTATTTTGAAGTCTAATTGATAGCGCATATATTCACCTGAGAACTGATAACGTCTGTGTGTTACAGACCCTTGTTGCGTGAACTGAAGTGTACGTGACAATAAAGTAATGAATCTGTTAACTTATTTATTTTTATTGTATTTTAAATAGGCCTATAGGCACATAAGTATTTTGTCCAAAAAAAACAAAAACCTTTTCACAGCACTCCCTGTTCCAAATTACTTCCAGCGGGCCTGCACCAGGCTGAGTAATTTATTGTTTAAACTGTTTAAATTAGCTGACTAAGAAACCCCCTTAAACCAGGCACTGTGATAAAGTCCTTTTTTTAATAAAAATAACTAACACCCAAATACTCATCCACTTTTAAATATAGTTGTTTGATTACCAATGACACAGTCTCACACAGGAGAAACAGACTGAATGCTGTTGGAAGAATGAACTTCTGTGTGCAGCTAAATATAAAGGATCCGTTCTGCTCAATAGTGAGCAATGAATGAAGCATCAAGTAATGAACCTTTAGGCAAAGCATTGGGTCGGAAAGCTTTATTGCATCATTGGGCTTCATTTGGTCATCACTAGGATCAGGTAGTCGAAACAACTAGTACGCTAGAATAAGTGAATGGTAAATGGCATGTACTTATATAGCGCCTTTATTCAAGTCAGGAGACTTGACCAAAGCGCTTTACACTACATTCATTCACCCATTCACACACACACTCACACACTGATGGTGGCAAGCTACATCGTAGCCACAGCTGCCCTGGGGCTCACTGACAGAAGCGGGGCTGCAGTACACTGGCGCCACCGGGCCCTCTGACCACCATCAGTAGACAATGCAAGTGTAGTGTCTTACCCAAGGACACAACGACACTGAAAGTCTGAGTCGGGGTTTGAACCGTCAATCCTTTGATTTCAGGGCAAACTCCTACATCCAATGCCACTGTCTCACCAATGGCTCGAAAAAATCTGGCACTGATGACTGGTCTGAAGGCTGGTTATTTAGTGACTAATACAGGTGGATCAGATGAGTAATGAGAAGTGGGCGGAGCTAAGGAAGTGTTTAAAATGAGAAATCAAACCAGATAGCAGCACTGAGATCATGACACCTAAGGCAATTTGTTAGTGGCGTCACGTGTAGGAGTTTGCCTGTCAATCGAAGGGTTGACGGTTCAAGCCCTGGCTTTGGGTTTTAGTGTCATTGTGTCGTTGGGCAACACACTCCTGCATTGTCTACCTCTGGTGGTCAGAGGGCCCGGTGGCGCCAGTGTACGGTAGCCTCACCTTTGTCAGTGAGCCCCAGGGCAGCTGTGGCTACAGTGTAGTTTGCCACCATCAGTGTGTGTGTGAATGGGTGAATGACTCAATGTAGTGTAAAGCGCTTTGGTCAAGTCTCCTGACTTGAAAAAGCACTATATAAGTACAGGCCATTTACCATTTTCTTTGCACAGCAAATAGCGAGGCCAATACAGACAACAAAAGGACCCGATTTACAATAGCAAGGTTTCTAAGGAAGAAATGAGGATGTTGAAATGACCCAGTTCATGTCTAACCGGCAGCTCATTGAGGCCAGAAATCTGGTCCTTTGTTCCACAACAGCCAAAAAACCCTCAGTGTTTCTTTGCAGTCCAAGGTTTTAGCTTTATTGAAGGCATTTTATATTAGCAGCAATAAAAAGCACCTCACACAAGCCCTCAGTGATACCAGATTAGATTAACAGGTTTCGTGATTCCAGATTACTCAAGCGAATCAGAACTGCTTCTGTTTTTGGCCTAAATTCATCTTCCTGCACTGACTTTGACTAAACACAAACATCCAAGTACTTGAACACACCCAGTGATTCTGCTTCTTTGGATCCTTTTTCAGCTTGTTTAGCAGCGTTTAGCAACATTTATACAAATCAAATCAGAGACACACCTGATATTTCAGATGTCTGATGCTTTAGTGGCAGGCATGAAAATGCAATAAGAGACCTTGAAAGCTGTTTGAAAGAAGCAATTTGTCACAAGGTGATTGGTGCATCATTCAGAGCAACTCTCAGATTGATATTGGCTTTACTCTGCAGACAAACTGGGAGTAGATGTTGGATGGGAGAAGAAAAAAAACATGAAATCATGGAGCATACAGTTGTTGTGAAGCTGTTATGAAAAACGTTGTTGTTTAAAGTGGTATTTTCTTCCCTCAGTTTCTTTGTAAGATAGGAACTAAACATTAAAAAAGTTACCTATATTTGTGATTTTGTCTTAATTGATTTTTCAGATGGAGATTCCTTCTTTCTTGAATTCCCCTCTAGTAAATGCTTTCCAAATGGATATCTGAGAGAGCGCTCCAACGAGCGAGTGATCACACTTCTCAGCTTCTCCAGGAACGTTTTCAACAGGGATTTGGGAAGGATGCTCTGATCTGTTCTTGGATGTTGGACAATGAGGCTAATCTTTATCACTGGAGATTTTCTGAAAGGCAGAAAGAAAACTTCAATCAACCCAGGATAAAAAAAAGTTTATTTTTTTCCGTGCAGGATGAAATGTACAGCTGTGTCTCATGAGATCCTCTGCAGAGGGGATACCACTGGAGGCCTGGAGCTGCTTTTATGGACCTTGGTAAGACTTTAAAGTGTGCATCTCACTGAGAGGACACCCAGAGATGCACACTGAATTCTTAGGAGGGTCTGTATCTCTAATCAGGAAAAGCGTCACATAAAAATGGGATGCTTTAAGCCAGTGTTTTGTCAGAACAGCATACCCAAACAGACCACCATATCAATTCAATTCAATTCAATTCAGTTTATTTATATAGCGCCAAATTCACAACACATGTCATCTCAAGGCACTTTACAGTTCAACCAGATCATACAGTCAAATTGATACAAAGTTTTCTATCTAAGGAAAACCAGTTGATTGCATTGACTCAAATACAATCCCTCACACTAAGCATGCTTGTAGCGACAGTGGAGAGGAAAAACTCCCTTTTAACAGGAAGAAACCTCCAGCAGAACCAGGCTCAGCGTGAGCGGCCATCTGCCGAGGCCGACTGGGGTTCAAGGAGACAGAAGCAGAGATACAAAAAGCAGCTGTAAAAGGCGGCCCCATCCAGGAAACACACAGCCAGGCAGACGAGCTCCAAGGCAGCTCCCATGCCGGAGGACGAAGAGAGCACATCCACTCAGTCACGGTCAGAGATAAAAGGACCACACTGGAAAAGAGGCCGATCTCCAACATCTATAAACAAGGGTGTTGATGGAAGCAGCACAGCTGATGATTCTCTCCAGGATGGAGTCACAGCCAAACAGGAACAGACCAGATGAAGCTACTATAAGAAAAAGCAGAGAGAGCAGAAGGTTTGAGATTGAACTAACAGATTCTGCAGAATAGGAGAACAGAGAGAGAATGAAGCAGAATGATGAAATGGGGGTCCCTATGTCCTCCAGCAGTCTAAGCCTATAGCAGCATAACTATAGAGATAGCTCAGGATAACCTGAGCCACCCTAACTATAAGCTTTATCAAAAAGGAAAGTTTTAAGCCTAGCCTTAAAAGTATACAGGGTGTCTGCCTCACGGACTAAAACTGGTAGTTGGTTCCACAGGAGAGGAGCCTGATAACTAAAAGATCTGCCTCCCATTCTACTTTTAGAAATTCTAGGAACCACTAGTAAACCTGCAGATTGAGAGCGAAGTGCTCTGTTAGGAACATAAGGAACAATCAGATCTCTGATATCAGATGGAGCTTGGCTATTTAAGACTTTATATGTTAGAAGGAAGATTTTAAATTCTATTCTGGATTTAACAGGAAGCCAATGAAGAGAAGCCAGGATAGGCGAGATATGATCTCTCTTTTTAATTTTCATCAGAACTCTGGCTGCAGCATTTTGGATCAGCTGAAGGCTTTTAACTACAGTTTGTGGACTTCCTGATAGTAAAGAATTACAATAGTCCAGCCTTGAAGTAACAAATGCATGGACTAGTTTCTCAGCATCACCCCTGGACAGGAGATTTCTACAGGTGCTGGTCATAAAATTAGAATATCATGAAAAAGTAGATTGATTTCAGTAATTCCATTTAAAAAGTGAAACTTGTATATTATATTCATACATTACATACAAACTCATATATTTCAGATGTTTATTTTGTTTAATTTTGATGATTACAAATGACAACAAATGAAAATCTCAAATTCATCATATCAGAAAATTAGAATATTACTGAAGACCAATAAAAACAAAGGATTTATAGAAATGTTGGCCAACTGAAAAGTATGAACATGAAAAGTATGAGCATGTACAGCACTCAGTATTTAGTTGGGCCTCCTTTGGCCTGTATTACTGCAGCAATGCGGCGTGGCATGGAGTCGATCAGTCTGTGGCACTGCTCAGGTGTTATGATAGCCCAGGTTGCTCTAATAGTGGCTTTTAGCTCTTCTGAATTGTTGGGTCTGGTGTATTGCATCTTCTTCTTCACAATACCCCATAGATTTTCTATGGGGTTAAGGTCAGGAGAGTTTGCTGGCCAATTAAGAACAGGGATACCATGGTCCTTCAACCAGGTACTGGTAGCTTTGGCACTGTGTGCAGGTGCCAAGTCCTGTTGGAAAAGGAAATCTGCATCTCCAAAAAGTTGGTCAGCTGCAGGAAGCATGAAGTGCTCTAAAACTTCCTGGTATGTGGCTGCGTTGACCCTGGACCTCAGAAAACACAATGGACCAACACCAGCAGATGACATGGCACCCCAAACCATCACTGACTGTGGAAACTTTACACTGGACTTCAAGCAACGTGGATGAAGTGCCTCTCTTCTTTTCCTCCAGACTCTGGGACCTTGATTTCCAAAGGAAATGCAAAATTTACTTTCATCAGAGAACATGACTTTGGACCACTCACCAGCAGTCCAGTCCTGTTTCTCTTTAGCCCAGGCAAGACGCTTCTGACGCTGTCTGTGGTTCAAGAGTGGCTTGACACAAGGAATGCGACAGCAGAAACCCATGTCTTTCATACGTCTGTGTGTGGTGGTTCTTGAAGCACTCACTCCAGCTGCAGTCCACTCTTTGTGAATCTCCCCCACATTTTTGAATGGGTTTTGTTTCACAATCCTCTCCAGGGTGCGGTTATCTCTCTTGCTTGTACACTTTTTTCGACCACATCTTTTCCTTCCCTTCGCCTCTCTATTAATATGCTTGGACACTGAGCTCTGTGAACAGCCAGCCTCTTTAGCGATGACCTTTTGTGTCTTGCCCTCCTTGTGCAAGGTGTCGATGGTCGTCTTTTGGACAACTGTCAAGTCAGCAGTCTTCCCCATGATTGTGTAGCCTATAGAACTAGACTGAAAGACCATTTAAAGGCTTTTGCAGGTGGTTTGAGTTAATTAGCTGATTAGAGTGTGGCACCAGGGGCCATCAATTTTGAACCTTTTCACAATATTCTAATTTTCTGATATGATGAATTTGAGATTTTAATTTGTTGTCATTTGTAATCATCAAAATTAAACAAAATAAACATCTGAAATATATGAGTTTGTATGTAATGTATGAATATAATATACAAGTTTCACTTTTTAAATGGAATTACTGAAATCAATCTACTTTTTCATGATATTCTAATTTTATGACCAGCACCTGTAATTTTTGCAATGTTCCTCAGATGAAAGAAGGGAATTCTAGAAACCTCTTTGATCTGGGATTTAAATGACAGGTCCTGATCAAAAATAACACCAAGATTTTTTACTTTATTATCTGAAATCAGTTTAATCCCATCCAAATGAAGTGACTGGCTAATCAGCTTCTTTTTCAGAGACTCTGGTCCAAAGACTATAACTTCTGTTTTGTCTGCATTCAGAAGCAGAAAGTTAAGAGTCATCCAGGTTTTTATGTCTTCAGACATGCCTGTAATCTATGTAATGGGTTAGCTTCATCTGGATTTATAGACAGATATAGCTGGGTATCATCAGCATAACAGTGGAAATTAATCCCATGCTGTCTAATAACTCTAACAATTGGGAGCATGTATAAAGTAAAGAGAATTGGTCCTAGCACTGATCCCTGTGCTACTCCACAGGTAACCTTTGAGCGTGTTGAAGATCTATCATTAACATGAACAAACTGAATTCGATCAGATAGATAAGATTTAAACCAGTCTAGTGCTGTTCCTTTAATTCCAACAAAATATTCAAGTCTTTCTAAAAGAATATTATGGTCAACTGTATCAAATGCAGCACTGAGATCCAACAGGACGAGCACAGATACAAGTCCATTATCTGAGGCCATGAGAATATCATTAGTGACTTTCACCAGAGCTGTTTCAGTGCTATGATGAGCTCTAAAGCCAGACTGAAACTCTTCAAAAAGTTCATTATGGTGGAAGTGATCGCAAACTTGTTTGGCAACTACTTTCTCAAGAATTTTGGATAAGAAAGGAAGATTGGATATAGGTCTATAATTAACTAAGTCATCTGGGTCAAGAGACGGTTTCTTAAGCAGAGGTTTAATTACAGCAACCTTAAAAGCTTTAGGTACATATCCCTGTAACAGAGATAGATTAATCACATCTAAAATGGAGGATGAGATCAAAGGGAATACCTCCTTAAATAACCTGGTTGGAACTGGATCTAACATACAAGTTGAAGGCTGAGATTAAGACAATAATTTTGCTAATTCAGAAAGTTCAACTGGATCAAAGCAGTCTAAACCCGGTTCAGATTCCATGACTACCTCAGGTACAATCGCGGATAGAGGAGTGCTTATGATCTTATTTTTAATAAGATCAATCTTATTTATAAAGAATCCCATAAAATCATTGCTGCTAAGAGCAGGTGGAATGGACGGTTCAACAGAGCTATGGCTCTTGGTGAGTTTGGCAACTGTATTAAAAAGAAATCTAGGATTATTCTTATTCTCCTCTATTAATGAGGTGAAGTATGCTGCTCTTGCTTTACAAAGGGTCCTCTTATACAGCAGTAAACCATTTTTCCAGACTAGGAAGGACTCCCGCAGGCCTGTGGAGCGATATTTTCTCTCCAGTTTCCTAGCATTTTGCTTCAAAGTACGCAGCTCTGCATTAAACCAAGGAGCAAGCTTTCTATTTTTAACGGTTTTCATTTTCAAGGGAGCTGCGTTGTCTAAGGCAGTACGCAGAGAACTAGCAACCCCATCAGCAAAATCATCGACCTGTGAAGGGGAATAAGCTATGCTTTTGCACTCTGCATATGTCAGATTTGCATTTATCCCTTTAGTTTTGTACAAACAATAGATTTCAAACTACCTCGACGGCCATTCTTTCTGTTAGTCATGTACAAAAAAAAATGATTTAAGGTCAGATCACCATACGCTTAAAAAAAACACAAAAAAGAAAGTAATTCAATTATTATTTTTACATGACTAAAGGAATACACGCCCGTTGAGGTAGTTTAAAGGGCATTTTTCGTACAAAACTAGAGTGATAAAGTGAAGGGATAAATAGGTATTCACTATGGGTATGCTGGTCTGACAGAACACCGGCTGAAGGTATTCAAATCTTTGCAGATTCCTTTGTTTTAAAGTGTTTTTAAATCACCAGACTGTCTCTTAAATCAGACAAATTTGTCTGGCTTTTCAAATTATATTAAATAGTCTCTTAAACCTGTCTGTCTGTTCAACCGTTGGCAGCTTAAAAATGACAATAACTCCAATGCCATCCAATTTATTTGTACAAAACATTAAAAACAGCAAATGGTTGAACAAGATTCAAAAAGTCAAATTGTGAATAAAGGAAAGTGAAACACTACTAATGTTTTATGATGTAATTGGCAGTAAAACAAATGCAGACATCATAACATTGAATTGAAAAGAACAAACTCATGCTGTTCATGAAGGGAGAAAAAGGAAGAGTCTTAAAAAGTGAAATAATAGAAAACGGAGAAACTGGAGACGTGACATGTTACCGAACTTAGAGGGTGCAACCGTAAAAGCCCAATCAGCTATGAATTTTATTTGGAATCAGCCATGCATCTAAATAACACAGGAAGTAAGTGAAAACCGGTGAATACAATCAACCGCTAAAACCCAAACAGGTGGTTACATCTATGTTATCAAAAACATGGTTAAAAAGGCAGCAGGGAGCAGAAGGTTTTATCTGATCATACGCTCCTTCTTGGTTGTGAGCAGCAGCAGGCTAGTCTGGCAACCCAGGCTGACATGGGCACAATGATGCATAAATTTAACATGAGGAGTGGCGGCCTAGTGGTTAGGGCATAGAGCATGGAATCCTGAGGTTCTGAGTTCGGGCCCCACTCCACTCCCACTCTGGGTCTCTGTGCAAAGACCCTTAACCCCACACTGCTCCCCAAGGGTTAAATGGGTTAAATGCTGAGAGGTAATTTTTCTAGTGTAAGATCAATAAAGTTAAATTATTATTAACATAAATATTTTGTTTCAGAATATATCTCAGACTAAGAGAAATCTCATTGTCATTTTGTACACACAGGGCCGGATCTATCAAAGGTTTGCGTGTATAAAAACGTGAGCTATTTCACTGCGCACGCTGAAAAATGTACAAACTGATCTATCAACAGCGTGCTAAAAGGATTTGGTCTTTAAAACGTGCTAAATAGCACCTCTTATCCATTTAGTACTTTTTCTGCAATGAATATGCAATATGGGGCGTTTACACGCAAAAGTGCGTCTTGTGGGAGGAGAACATGTAAATATATTAATTTAGCACTCGCAAAGTGATTTATTATACCTGAAAGCAATTTTGCTAACGGTATCTGATTCTATATTTAACACGTTTCAAAAGAAGGTGCAAATGGTCTGTATGCGTAATTGCGCACACATGGCAGCGGTTATTGTCGCAAGAAGGAGACATCGAAATGAAGCAAGGAGACGCAGAGAATGCATTTTTTCACTCCGTGTGAATATTTTTGGAATGAACGAGGAAACGATCATCAAAACATTTCGTTTATCCAGCATTGCCATTTTGGAGCTGTTGGGGGAACTCTGAATGGATTTGGAGCCAGCCACAAGGAGGACCCACGCAATACCAGATATCACAAAACTCCTTGCAACATTGTACTTTTTTGCATCTTGGTCATTCCAGCGTACGGTTGCAGCGAGAGCTGGGACCTCCCAATCTCGTTTTTCAGAAGTGCTGTCCGACGTTCTAAATGCCATGTCGCCCTGACGCCCTACCGGAGAACCCCGACCTCCCCCCTGCGCCTGTGGAGCAACATGCCAATGCTGCGGGGATGCGTACGCGCAGTAATCTCATCTACAGTCCCATTGTGAGCCATTTGGTATGTGCATTTTTCTACAGGCCAATACAAAACACCTGTTTTTTTTTTGTTTTGTTTTTTACTGCAGTGAAGTAGAAATTCAGCCACATACCACCTTAGGGAATAAAGGTTGCCAAAGTAGGCCTATATATATATATATATATATATATATATATATATATATATATATATATATATATATATATATTTTTTTTTTTTTTTTTTCTTTTTTTTTGGAGGGGGTGGGGGTGTCACTGTAAGATTAAAATTTCTTAATGCACTAGTTTGCACAAACTACAAACTACTTTGCCGCAAACCACAAAACGCGCACAACCATCATTTAAATAGGGCGTCTCCAACAGTTTTGCACCTGCCACCAGTTACGCAATCAGTCTTGTTAAATCACCCGCAAACCATGGTCCAGCCCCTCGCGCAAAATTCCAGTTTGCGAGCGCAAATTACTGCACGCAAAATTGGATCTTGATAAATCCGGTCCACAGGGTGCATACAAAGGGAAATTTCATTCAGTACAGCTCTCAGTGCATTTCCATTCCTTAAACTGCAGCAGTGATGATATAAGCACACTTTTCAGCTCGATGGGTTTTCCTGAAAATCCCTTTTTAATGTTATCTTAATATGGAAAATGGAGCCTAGGTGGAAGTTCAACTGAATAAACTGATTACTCGCCTTCATCCGTTTACGACGCAGCCAATCAGCTTTGAACCACGCCTCCACGAAAGCCAATCAGCATCCAAAGTTCATCTTAAAAGGCCTCCGATCCACAACTCATCTGCTACCGACTGCGCAGGCAGAGGTAGCTCCGTCTGACGTCATTCAAATCACCGCGTTTCAACCCACCTCCAGCCCCTCCTTCACCATCGTAGCTAAAACTTCATCAGAGTTTCATTCCTCCCGGACTTTTACTGCATTCCACGTCTCATTTCAACCGGTCAAGCAAAAGACCGCCATGTTCTGCCTGGTGAGTTTTTCCTCTCCACAGTCGCTTCATGCTTGCTTATCATGAACAGGTTCTCTCATCCTGTGTTATCCAAACAGGACTTCCATCTTCCAGGTCATGAGTGAAGCTCTAGTATCAGCTCACGCAGTCCATTGGATCTCCCCGTAAAGCTCAGCATACCGTATCACTAACCAGCAGTCTACAGACTGACCAACTTCATCTATCTCCACACTGCAAAAAATTTTAATCTAGCTAAGTCATTTTTTATTAAAATAAGTGCATTTGTTCTTGAATTGAGGAGGTAAAAGAGACATTTTGCCAATGGAACAAGAGAATTTACACTTAAAATAAGAAAACACAATTGCATTGTCTTATTTCAAGTGCATTTTATCTAATTATCTTATTTCAAGAGTAAAATTACTCATTCCATTGGCAAACTATCTCATTTACCTGCTCAAATTAAGGGTGAATACACTTAATTTAAGAAATTTTTTACTTATTTCTAGATCGTTTTTGCAGTGCACTCCACCACCAGTTTCAGGCCTGGGGGGGAAACAGCCCTGTTCTTTACTCATTCATACATATCAAAATTCAGCACTATGTTTCCTGCTGAGGTCTGAGCGCCAAAGACTAAGTAATTGTATCAATAAATTTCTTCTAATTGTCTTTTCTCTCCATATGAGTTTTTCAGATTGAAATATCTGATAGACCAAGTCTAAAGTCTGTGTGGCTGCACCTGCTTAATGAGGTAACAAAAAACCATTCTGACCATCAGCTGGTGGGGGGGTGCAACAGGGCGGCCGTTCAAGAATCCTCCTGAATCTATGGTCTATGGTTTAAAAGCCTCCCTCTTCAGTTCCTGTTTGCTGGATCCTCGTCTAACATCTGCCTGTCTTCCTCGTCTCTCTCTGGCTCATAGAATTTTGGTTTACTCCTGATGTCTCCTTGGTTCTGGTGCGTTTGATATTTTCTGTTGGATTTTGATTCCTGCCTTTGTTCCTGTGAACCTTAATAAAACCACTTAAATTCACCTCTGCCAACTGGTCTCTGCATTTGAGTCCTCCAAACAAACACCGTTTCATGACAAAAACTGTTAAAAGGTTAAATGGTCTGTTCTAATGTAGCACTTTATAAGGTTATAAGGACTCCAAAGCATTTCTCACTACATTCAATCAGTCATTCAGAGTAGAAACTGCGTTGTGTAGCCACAGCTGCCCTGGGGCAGGCTGACAAGAGCAAGGCTGACATGCAATCAGCACGGGCTACAACCGGTGGGTTGCAGGGCTCCCGCTCAAACCTGTGAGTAAATATTCTGGCCTCTAGACAAGCAGCTGAAGTGGACGGTCATGTGAAGGAAGTAAATTTAGTGATCTTTTCTACAAGGAAATTACAAAATTCTCCTGTTTTTAGACTAGGCTTTGAATCTGGCAGACCGGGGCGCTTTACGGATGATGTGTATCGTGGTGAAGAAAAACGCGACTTGAAGATGGGATGAAATCATTGCTGGAAAATATTTGACCTTTTTTTTTTATTATTTTCACAGTGATCCGATAGGTATTTCAACTAACTTTCAACACGTCAAAGGACACTTAAAGCTTGACCTTTTACCTTTAAGTCTGTCTGACGGATTGAGGGACATCAGCCAGGGCGGACGTGGAAGCCACCATGCTACATGAGAAGACTCAGGCATCAGCAAATCTGGACATGTGGAGTAAATGTTCATGTTATCATTTAAAACAGTGGCGATCTGGACCATGCACTGGATCCAAACAGGGAACAGAGATGTTAAACCAAACCGCATGTGATCGGAAAACACAGCACCATAGAAATGTAAACAGATCCACAGATGACCCCGATAATAAAACCAAGCCAACCGTCCACGTTCATGTGTTTAAAAGATTAAGAGCAAGAAGATTTTAAAATCTTTATACCAGGAAGGTTCAATGGGCCGGATTTATCAAGATCCAATTTTGCGTGCAGTAGCCTAATTTGTGCTCGCAAACTGGAATTTTGCGCAAGGGGCTGAACCATGGTTTGCGTGTGATTTAACAAGACTGATTGCGTAACTGGTGGCAGGTGCAAAACTGTTGGAGACGCCCTATTTAAATGATGGTTTTGCGCGTTTTGTGGTTTGCGGCAAAGTAGTTTGTAGTTTGTACAAACTAGTGCATTAAGAAATTTAAATCTTACAGTGACGCATATATATATATATATATATATATATATATATATATATATATATATATATATATATATATATATATATATATATATATATAGAGAGAGAGAGAGAGAGAGAGAGAGAGAGAGAGAGAGAGAGAGAGAGAGAGAGAGAGAGAGAGAGAGAGAGAGAGAGAGAGGGTGGTATGTGGCTGAATTTCTACTTCACTGCAGTAAAAAACAAAACAAAAAAAACAGGTGTTTTGTATTGGCCTGTAGAAAAATGCACATACCAAATGGCTCACAACAAGTGACTGTGGATGAGATGACTGCGCGTACGCATTCCCGCAGCACAGGCGCAGGGGGCAGGTAGGGCGTCAGGGCGACATGGCATTTAGAACGTCGGACAGCACTTCTGAAAAACGAGATTGGGAGATCCACTGTTGCAAGGAGTTTAGTGATATCTGGTATCGCGTGGGTCCTCCTTGTGGCTGGCTCCAAATCCATTCGGAGTTCCCCCAACAGCTTCAAAATGGCAATGCTGGATAAACGATATGTTTTGATGGTCGTTTCCTCGTGCATTCCAAAAATATTCACACGGAGTGAAAAAATGCGTTCTCTGCGTCTCCTTGCTTCATTTCCATGTCTCCTTCTTGCGACAATAACCGCTGCCATGTGTGCGCAATTACGCATACAGACTATTTGCACCTTCTTTTGAAACGTGTTAAATATAGAGTCAGATACCATTAGCAAAATTGCTTTCAGGTATAATGAATCACTTTGCCAGTGCTAAATTAATATATTTACATGTTCTCCTCCCACAAGACGCACTTTTGCGTGTAAACGCCCCATATTGCATATTCATTGCAGAAAAAGTACTAAATGGATAAGAGGAGCTATTTAGCACGTTTTAAAGACCAAATCCTTTTAGCACGCTGTTGATAGATCAGTTTGTACATTTTTTAGCGTGCGCAGTGAAATAGCTAACGTTTTTATACACGCAAACCTTTGATAGATCCGGCCCAATGACTTTAAACAAGGTGGTTCAAAACTTCAACAATTAAATTCAATTATTTTAAATGATCACTCCTGGTCAGAGAAGTCATCCAGCAGTCCTGATCATACTTAGGCAGTCAGTAGATCACTACACACAGGACCAGATGCATGAAAGAACGTACAATTCTACCGACACTCAACCAGGTTTCAGCCATGGCGATCAATGTGGAGCATCAATATGGAGAAATTTATGTTGAGACAACTCAGCCTTAGACCAGGCTGCTCTGCAACCTTGATTTTGGTTCTGCATGGCAGCCATTTTGGTCCAGCCTCTTGTTCTTAGTGATGAACGATGAGCTCTGATCTTGACCGAGGCAGGCCTGCAGCACCTTAGGTATGTTTTTCAGCTTTAAGGGCCTGAGCTTTAAAGATTCAGAATAAGGGGCCCTAAATCCCTCATTCAATTTTTTTTAAATGTGCAATAAATGGGTGTGAATAAATGCTTGCAAAGTTAAATATAACACATAAAATACCAAAAACACATAGGAAAGTTTGTTTTTTCTTTTTATTGACATAAGTGCAAATTTTGCTCTAAACATCTGGATTATCTCCACCAGCTCCTCTCAAAAGCTCCTTGACACCATATACCGTAAAACAAGGTGGGCGCTAAAGAATTTCATAAAACCTCACTGTAAATAGCGCTGTATAGAGATAAATTAATCCCAATGTTATTCAATCAAATAAAAACTAATCTGAAACCAAAAACAACTTAGTGGTCAAATATTTCTCATTTATGATGAACATTTTTAATGGAAAGTTTTATATTGAAAAAAAGTTGTTTTTTTTTTTAAAGAAATTTAATGAATTTTAATGAAAATCCAATTTTTCTAATGATGAGAAAACATTAACTTATTTGGTAATGATTGTCAAAACTGGTTTTGACGCTCCCTTTTGGTTGAACTCAAAGACTTCTGAGCGATGAACATTATGGGTAGGGGATGCTTAAAGATGAATTATGTGTCTCTATTGGTTAGAGCTGACTAAAGCTATTCCTTAAAAAAAAAACAATACTCTAAATTCAATTCTGACAGTTTTTACCACAGTTTATTTTTCTTTAGTGGGATTACTTTGTAGGGCTGCTCAGTGATACAGTGGGTAGCACTGCTGCTTTACAGCAAGAAGGTTGTGGGTTCAATTCCCTGCCTGGGGTCTTTCTGCATGGAGTTTACATGTTCTTCTTCAGGCACTCTGGTTTCCTCCCACAGTCCAAAAACATGACTGTTACATTAATTGGCTTCTCTAAATTCTCCTGTGTCTCTGTGTTGCCCTCTGATGGACTGGCGACCTGTCCACCTCTTACCCGTAGACAGCTGGAGATAGGCACCAGCACCCCTCGCGATCCCATTTGGGATAAGTGTAACAGAAAATGGATAGATGAATAATATTGATGCACGTTTATTTCCATAACTAGCTGTTGGACAAGTCCCAACAGACAATGCGTTTTGTTAACCTGTGAGGGATCGCCTTCCTCAGTGAGTCGATGCAATCAGCTGATTTTTCTTAGATAGAAAACTTCAAATCAATTTGACTGTGTGATCTGGTTGAATAGGCTATGTGCACAATATGGCGCTCGCTAACTTCCGGGTTAGCGTGGTGATGGCATTCACTTCCGGTGGAAATAGCATTGTTGTTGTCAGGAGAGAAGAGAAATGAGTTTGTCTGGAGTCCAGAGGAAGAAACCCTGTTACCAGTTGGTTAGTGGATCGTCACTGCACTGCTGTGTGCCTAGATGATCTGTTAGAGACACCAAGGGGAAAGAGGTGCTTAAAAAAGGGTGCTATTCCCGTTTTATTTGAATGGAATAACTACTCTTTGCCCGTGCCAAGACCCAGTGTGTGGGAACGTAGACCCAGGGAGGAAGAGGCGACAAGCCCCGCTGCTGCAGCGCCGACTGTGGACTGTTCGGAGATGGTGTTTGTGGCTCCTGAACACGATTACTGTGTTTCACCTGCAAGTGGAGTTAGGATCAACGAGCTAGTGATGCAAAACGAGGCCCTGCAAAAACAAGTTCAGATGTTGCAGCATGAAGTTCAGCGGCTGCAACTGCGGACTCGTTTCTGTCTGGAACGTTTTAAATGCTCAGACGACGACATTCGGCATTATACCAGGTTAGTATGTGTTATCATTGTTGTTCCTCTTTATGCTACATGCACTGTATAAACTATAATTTCTTTATTGCTTTACCAGTGCAGTAAATACAGAAATATTATAAAACGGACGCGCATCACTGAGTTTTCTTCTCGTTAACACTCCATTGTTTACATGACAACTTGTTAAAATTAAATGGGGCAGTGATATTAAATTGGGATTAAAATGATACACATTGCTTTAGAACAGATCTCTGCGTTATTCAGTTTAACATTTGGTTTACAGTTGGAGATAATGACAACAATTATGCAGTATTTGTCAAATATATTTTTTTCTAAAACCATATCAACAGGTTTGCCTCATACCGACATTTCCAGTATTTTTGGAAGCTGGTGGAGCCTGCTGTGATGACAAAGATGATCCGTGTCACCAACACCAAGTCCTCAACAGCTAGCTCAGAAAGATTTCCCACATCCACGGTATGAATCTACGACAGTCATAAATATATATCTATCTATATATATCATATAGATATCTATATCATATAGATATATCTATCTATGGATAAAGATATATCTATATGATATCTATAGATATCTCTATATCTTTATATAGATATAGCTATATCTATAGATATCTGTATCTTTATATAGATACAGATATGTCTATATGATATAGATATATCTATATCATATAGATATCTCTATATCTATAGATAGATATAGATATCTATATCATATAGAGATATCTATCTATATCATATAGAGATATCTATATCTATCTCTATATGATATAGAGATATCTATCTATATCATATAGAGATATCTATATCTATCTCTATATGATATAGAGATATCTGTAGATATATATATATATATATATGATATATATATATATGGTACATATATGGATATATGATATATATAATACACACACACACACACACACAATTAATAGTATTTAATTGTCTATTCTTCTTTCAAAGAAACTTCCTCCTATAGATGAGCTGTTTCTTTTCCTGATGTACCTGGCCGTTGGCTCTACACACAGAGATCTCGGTGAAAGGTTTGGCATTCACCGAACGACAGTGAGCAGGATCATTACCACATGGGCCAACTTCTTGTACGATCTGCTTGGACGCCAACGCCTTTGGTTGCCTCGTGAAGTGGTGCGTGCTAGACTTCCTGTGGAGTTTGCATTGTTTCCTGACACCCAAGTAGTGCTTGATTGCACTGAAATTTACTGCCAGACACCATCAGACCTCATGTTGCAGAGTGAGGTGTTTTCAACATACAAATCCCACTCCACACTGAAGGCCATGATTGGCATAGCACCTCATGGTGCCATCACATTTGTCTCTGCCCTTTACGCTGGATCAATGAGTGATCGCGAGATCTTCAAACAATCTGGCATCATCAGTGTACTAGAGCCTGACATGGCGATAATGGTTGACAGGGGATTTCTAGTTGACAGTTTGGCCCCCTGCAAGGTCTACAGACCACCTTTCCGCTCCGGGAAAAGGCAGATGAACCCACATGATGTCCTTCAGACCCAAAACATTGCTCGCTTGAGGATCCATGTAGAGCGCTGCATCCGGAGAGTGAAGGAGAACAAATTTTTTGATGGCGTTATCCCACTGGCTGCATGTGGGATCATTGATGAACTGTTCAATGTGGCTTGTTACCTGGTAAATTACCAAAATGGGCCGCTTGTGAAGGCTTGGGCAACTTGCTAAAATATCTATAGTTTCACAGTTGTTTGATCTGGTTTAGTAATCTTTTAGACTATTTTAATAAATTTTTAGTTAGCTTAGTCGATTTTCCACAAACTAATGTAGTGTTATTAAATTATTAAAATGTGAACATAATGAACGTTCCCCTGTCTCATGTTCACTGCCCCCTAGTGACTGAATTGAGAATTGTGGTTATTTCTGAAACACTCAACTTCTCACAGGAATGAGCTAGTCACTTCAATTTATGAGATGTTTTTTTTCCCCCTCACAGGATACCGTTTTGAAGTACTTGTTTTTGCCTTGTAAAGTGTGCTACTTGTTTGTGAAGGCCACAAATAAAATATTTTATAAAAAAAATATTTCTTAATCACTGTTTCCATTAAAAAACTTTTGGGGGAAATTTATATCAATAAACAAACTGTAATACTCAAACAACAAACTTTTATTGTGCTATTAAAGCTACTTAATCCACAACATGGCATATGGTGGAAAGCATTCAGAACAGAAGTAAATTGGTTAACTAAATCATTACTAATCTACACACAAAAAACATGGTCAAACAAACCAAAATTTGTTTGACCTGCAACCATGACATTTTATAAACTACAAATTGGAAAAGTAGACATAAAAGAAAAAATGGTCAACCTTTGCCCTAATTGTTTCACATACACTTGGATCTCTATAAATGCGTTGGACAAGAATTTCATCATCTGCATATATGACAAAATCACACCACTCCATGCCTGTGATTAGAAGCTGCCCTTGCACCTGCCAGTAGTAGCTGTGACTTGACGCAAGCTTCATTGTGTCATTGCACTTTTTTAAATAGCGACAATCCACATAACTTTTTGTATTGGGACATTTTATCTCCAACAAACCAAATGTTGGCCTCTCTGTCGGGTCAAAAACCACACCATCAGGAGAAGAACCCAACCATGGTGCATCAGGGTGAAAGACGAACCCATAGGGCCAAAAGTTGGTGTTTTTGATCCTACAGTATTCTTGGATAGCCGAAGGTTCAAGTGCTAAGCCCCTTTTCATGGCGGCTGTGGCTGCGGTACCCTTCTTGATCCGCTGCGCTAAGCTCAAAGCAGACGTAGCTCCTCTCACATGGCAGACTTCCCGGAACCGAGAAGAAGTAATGCGGGGCCTCCGGATATTATGCCATTGGACTGTTGCGCTCTGCTCCCTGGTGGCAATTTCAATTTCACGGGACTGTTCCAGCGTTGTCGCAAGACACTCCAGTTGAAGCTGTTGCTGCTGGCTGCAGACAAACTGGACACAGGTGGGCTCAAGATTATAGTGGTCAAGAGGCAGTGACAGCGGTGTAGGGGAATCCACATGACGAATTATTATCCGGCTGACCGGTAGTGGATGCTGGAAAGCTAATGGACTGCCTTCCTGTACCTTACCAAATGCTGAATCCACTAAAGGCACATCAGCACTAATTGCCATCGTAGTAATGAGAGGTGCAAGGTCAGCTGGAAAGTCCTGGTACACCTCTGCTACCCTGAGAACATCAGGGTCTGGTGTGTCACCTCGCACTGCCCTGTAACGTTTGCTCCTTCAAAAGAAAAAGAAAAAATCATATTAAATCCTGTCACTCAAAATAGGTATTCAAAAAACATTCAGTTATTTCAACCTTCAATATAAGTAATGACATTAAAAATAATTACCTTACACCATTTCCGACCGTGCGCTGCTGTTTTGGTCTTGCAGACTTAAAAACCATGTCACGCACACGGCCTGGTTTCCCACCCTGTAAAATAATTAAATTAAATGCTTAAAAATAATAACAGTGATAACACACACAGAAAGGTACACAATGTAAATGTAGAATATCAAATGTATATATTAATTATCCATGTACTTAGGCATGAATAAAAAAAAAACATTACTGACTTATTTGTTTAAATGTTCATGTATTCATGGTGGTGATGTAATATCAACGTTTTATAGATCAGCAAGAAATCTGTTGTCCAGATAACATGTCTATATGGATTTACGGGTCACTATGTTGTTTTAAATAGAATTGTAGGGTGTGTTACACAAAGCATTTTATTGTGATTCACTTACCATGGTCCTTGGTTTGTGCCAGCTCTGTTCAGTTTCCGTACAGCTTAGTACTGGTGGCACTGAAGTCAAATTCAGAGCACAGTAGTGTGCAGTTTGGTAAAGTAATGCAACACTGTGATTGCACAGCACTGTACCAGCCACACAGGAACACCCAACTTCTGTGATCTCCACCGGGGAACAGTCCTCAAATGTAATCTAAATAAAAAATAAGCTGTCAAACTATGCAACGGTTATATCATAATTGTTTAGCAAGCAGAAAGTGCTGACAAGTGGAAAAAAGACTGGAAGAAAGTGCAGGACTTCTTTTTTTTTACTATGGCTTATTTATGCTCAGGTGTGTTGTTAAAGATGAATTGAATGGGATGACATTCCAATTTGTTTTTCATTACTATTTGCAAAGATGCAAATAAAAGCTTGCAGTTGACTACAGAGTTAGACCTATATTTGCACCACAATGCGCTTTTGCTGATCAATGTTTTTAATCAATTTCAAGCTTTTTTTATGCATCACAAAGCGTCTAAAACCACAACTTTGAGCAGGCTTATTCGAGTGACTTTGGTAGGCAAAATGCTAATTTTTAATAAGTAATAGTACAATGAAGAAACTTTGTTTACAAAAAGTAATCCTTACCTGACGTTATCCCTTAAATAAGATGCACATTTCTGAACATATAATTGCCAACCAAACACACGCAACGTAAACAACAGACGTCACTCACATAGGAAACTGCACTGTGTTCCAATCTTTAAATGAAGTAAAAAGAAGCAAAAGAGCAGAATGAACAGGCCTAGGAACTGGCCTTAGCATTAACAAAGTCATATATATTTGAACTTACAATATAACGAAAATCTATAGTCATAACAAACTAGCTTCTGGGGCTCTCGTGTAGCTAAACTAATGCTAAAGTTAGCTAATTTATATGTGTGCTGTCAGACATACTTTATTAATCCCAGAGGGAAAAACCACTGTTACTACCACTTCAACACACAACAGCTAGAAATACTTACAACTTCTGCTGCACACGAGCTACATAAGACCCCCAAAATATAGTCCTTTTTGTATATAACAAGCATTTTTTGTGATTTCACCCTACTCTGAGTTCATGAGGCTTATCATTTTTGCGCATCGATCTGTAACAGACCGCCCTGACGCTCACTCTCCCTGACGAGTCTTTGTTGGAAACTGTGGTTAAAACATTGAAACAGGATCTGAAAAAATGGCTTTGAAGTTGTGTTAAAACATATATAAGTGAAAACGAGACAGTATATGTATGTACAGTATAAAAAATGATCTCGGTAGTTAGCAGTTAGCATTGGCTTAGCAGTGACCAACTGCTGCATTACTTACCTTCAAAGTTGTCAATGTAGTTTGAAACGTAAAACTTAAAGCCTTTTTCTTTTTTACTCCGTGGAGCAGAAGATAAAGTCCGTATAAACCGGAGGACGTCGCTGATTGTTAATCTTGGGAGGTCCTGCAGGCAGCGAGTGTAGAATGCCATTGCTTGCCGTGGGTGAACAGCCGAACCGGAAGTATTCGCCCTTACCACTTTCACTTAGCGGAAGTTGCGTAGCAACATCGTGCACATAGCCTATTGTAAAGTGCCTCAAGATGACATGATGAGAATTAGACTTTAGACTTTTGACTTTTATTTGTCCCCAAGGGGAGATTCTTTTCCACATACACAGAGCTCGTTTACACAGAGACATAAAAAAGACACCACAATAAACACCAACATCAGCACAAGTGCAAGACACGATACGAGACATGATACACTTAACGGGGCCTGTTGTTTAAAAAGGTGATGGGTGAAGGGATCAGGCTCCTGCCAAAACGGGCCCTTCTACACCTGAGTGCCCTGTACCTCCGTCCAGAAGGCAGGGGTATGAGGTAGTCCTGTAGTGGGTGAGTGGGGTCCCGTTCTATGGAGAGTGAAAAGCGTCCAATGGCCTGTTGGTTTGTGTCTGTGAGGTTGGGTGTGGGGAGTCCAATGACTTTAGCAGCTGTGTGTGTGACCTTTGTGAGTTTGGTTTTGTTTATCACAGTGAGAAGATTAAAGAAACAAGTAGAGCAGTATAACAGGATGGGCTGAATAATTGATTTGTACAGAAGTAATAACAGATGTGGTGAAACATAGAGTCCTTTGAGTTTTCGGATTATGGAAAGTTTGGAAAGTATGGAAAATTGCTGCTATAAAATAAACTGAATTGAATTAATCTATAATGTGGCATACTAATGAAACTGTTCCATAATCTCACCATATGTCCAATATTGTCATGATGGGCTTAAAGGACTCATCCCACATGCAGAACACCAAACTGGAGACAGAGGAAAATTTAACAATGTTTATTTAAGAGGAAACACACAGAGTAATATGGACTGGTTCTGGTACAGGTCCGGGACTGGTTTCACAGATATCTGAAGGGATGAGAGTTTTATTAGCCAGGCAGTTAGATGGTTTGACGAGTGAGTAATTTCTGAATGTACCTTGAAGAGGTTCTGACAGATCCTTGAGATGGGGAACCGGTTGGGTCCAGAGATTGTGGAAGTAGCAGAGAGCTCAGCAGCAGCGTCTAGCTTCTGGTTAGTGAGACTCTGACGTGGGTTTTGTTCCTAGCTCTTCCCTGAGAGCTGAGGGAGGAATCCAGACTGAGATCTTCAGGTTTGGCTTCCTTGGGCAGGCAGGCAGGTTTCCAGGTAAAGCTCATCCAGAGCTTCAGACTTCAGTCAGGCTTTCTGTGAGTAAAGAAGACAGAGGCAGGTTAGAATCCAGTTTCTCTCTAGAGTCTACTGTGATTCACTAGATTAACAGAGGCTTAGGTTTTGCTAACCAAACTTGGTCAACACTCCGGCATCGAAGGAAGGTCTGACTGCTGCTTATGTAGGAAGGTCTCCTGATGAGTTGATGAGCTTCAGGTGTGCTAGAGGCTCCAGCCCAGGAGACCCACAGCGCTCTCTGCTGGAGACAGATGATGGATCTCTAGATCCCAACAGTAACCCCAGTCCTTAACAGAAAACATATAACAGAAGAGGATCCTTGGCGCCCTCTGGCGGGCAAGCCTCAGGATCCCAACAAATATATCTGACTTCAGATTGTGCCATCCAGGGTGCATCTTGCCCTCCTCAATGACCGCTGGATATGAACACTTGAGTCATTCATATGTCCCAACAGCAAGTAAAACACAAATTGAACTTTATTCAAATAAAAAAGAGTCAAAATAAAAAAATAAAACAAGAAGTTTGCAGCGGGCACCTTTGCAACAAAAGAACAGAGACTTAAGGAGCATTATCACAAGAACAAAGAAAAGGTTGCAACTGATCAGGTAGACCTCAAACAATGTGCAGAACATGTATAAACATTTGCGTTTTCTCACTATAGTGTGGTTCAAATTCGTTTAGATTCTTGAACAGACCTTTAAGCCCCAATATCCCCTTTCTGTGTTTATTTACTTGTGCTTATTTCCGCAGTGTTTAGTGTCTGTGTAGTTATTAGATATAATAATACTGTGTGATTATTAGCTAATAAAGGTATCAATGTATTTTAACCCATAGTCTTTTGTAGTTATGTTATACATTTAATGGTTTATTACTAAATAAGGTAAGATTCCCTCTTCTTTCAGTCACATCCTAATGACCCTGCTGACAACCCTAGTCTAAATTACTAAGTTTTTGAAGGTAACTGGATTTTAGAGAGCCGGACTAAGAAGCCAGACTAAGAACCCTGGAGAGGAAGTAAATTACAGTTATAATCATTCAAATATTAATCATTAATAGTTTTACCCTTGATTTGAATGACTTAATAATTAGCTATAACTTTAAATTCTATTTATTTAACATATAGTTATAATATAGTTATTTAATATTCATAATTTCCCAGTAAACAATGCTGTGGCCTCTTTCTTCGCCTGTTTTTAAGTCTGTGTTTGCTCCAGTTTTTGGCCTTTTTATCAACCATGTTCCTTTGCAGGTTTCTTCACCTGTTTTTTTTGTTTTTGTTTTTGATAGCCTGTTTACCAGCTTGTTTCTCTGCTTTTTTCTGCCTTTTTCTCTACCTTTTGGTCTGGCTGTTTTCTCAGCTATTTGCCTGTTCAAACCCAATCTTGTCATGATGGGTTTAAGGTGCCTAGCCCACATGCAGAGATCACTCAAGAGGCAGAGAAAAAGTTCAAAGGTTTATTTACAATGAAGCACAATATATAATGAACTGGTCCTTGGTAGGTTGACTGGTCACGCAGGGGTTCACCACTTAGTTTTGATCCAAGTTACTGCAGGTTTTCTGATGTACCAGGGTATACCTGTTGTGAAGTTTAACAGAGCTGCAGAGGGGGGGAACCTTGAGGGTCCAGAGGCTAGTCGGCAGGCAGAGGGCGGAGGCTTACTGAGTGCAGGCAGACGGATTCCAGACTGAGTTTCCTCTCAGTTTTCTCTGAGAGCGGGCAGACAGATTCCAGGCAGATACAGCTCTCCAGGGTTTTTTACTGAGAGCAGACAGACGGACTCCAGAAAGAGTCTTCTTTCCAGGTTTTCAGATTGTCAGGCAGGAATATCTGAGAGATCAGGCAGGTTCACTAAATCCTAGGTTCAGAAAAGCAGGCTGGCTTAGGCTTTGCTAACCATTACTGGCAAGAACTCTGGCACTGGAGTGTCCGTCTCCACCTCCTTAAAAAGGAGCCTCCTGATGAGCAGATTGAAGACAGGTGTTGCAGTCAGCTCATGCCCCCAGGATAGAGTCCTGCACGGGTCAAGTTTTACCAACCCGCACCCGCCCGCACCCGTTAGGATGACTACCGAACCCGACCCGTCACCCGCGGATATCTTCAATTCAAATCCGAACCCGACCTGTTGATATTTAACCCGCAACCCGACCCGTTAACACATCATAGGCTATAGTACGCAGCGCTGCAGAACAGCGCCATTAACACTGCAGCAGACGTGTATGCACTGACTGTGGCCTTTTTGGATGGAAGCCCACACTGCCGGTGTAGGTACCAGATTGACTCGGGCTGCCAGATTGACTCGGGGGCCTGCGCCTTTTGATGACGTCATAATATGGCAACTCCGCCCGTCACTATATGGCAACGCCACTCGTAACGATATGGCAACTCCACTCAAATAAACTACATTGCGCCCGCGGTCTCTATTTATTGTCGTTACAAATGCAGACCGCGGGCTCAATGTAGTTTGTTTGAGTGGCGTTGCCATAATGTGACGTCATCGGAAGGCGCAGGGATCATGGAGAATTTCTTCATAAAATTGTCCGTTTACAAACCGCAATCCCGCTTTCGAATAAAACCTACACCCCGCTATAATTACTTTAGTAAGCTGTCCAGACCAATCAAAATGTTTTACGCAACTGTGCAAACGTTAAAACAATTATGTATTGTGACGTCATCAAAAGGCGCAGGCCCCCGAGTCAATCTGGCAGCCCGAGTCAATCTGGTACCTACACCGGCCGGGCTTTAAGCTACAACAAGGGTGACCCCGGTGCCTGATTAATATAAAATTTCTGATGTCCATAACAACACACACGCATAAAAAAAAAAATCACCAACTACCCGCCTGCACTAAAAAAATATCCGCCCAACCCCGACCCGTTTATTTTTATTTATGTATTTTTCACCCGCAAAAGAGCATTTTAGCGGGTGTCCCGTAGGGGACCCGCGGGTACCCGACCCGTTGCAGGACTCTACCCCAGGAGATCTCGTGTGCCCTCTGGTGGAGAAAGTGGACAAAACCTCTAGATCCCAACAAATCTAACTCCCACCCTTTCATTTTTACCTTTTAACTTTCCTATGAAAACCTAGAATGGGTATTTTCATCTTGTAGAATAAAAGAAAAAAATAAAAGTTCTTCTACTGCATTTTTGCACCATGTATATATATCTAACTTCTATATCAATGCGTTTTGCATCATGTTTTTCCCCTACACTGTTTAAATTTGATCTCTGCTGCACTTTCTGAAATGAAAATGTTCATTTTACAGCTAGGCTGCTGCTCATTCAGTGTCCTAAAGCTGTACAAAACGACATTTCGACTTTTATTGTCATTTCGTATACACAGAGTGTATACGAAATGACAATAAAAGTTCTACATTCAACTCTGTGAACTTATGAAATTGTTGTTCGAGGGCACCAGAATGTTCTCATATTTATGGTTCTTTTGAAATGGTGCCTTTTTCCCAGTCACTGTTCATCTTTGGGTTAAATTCTCGTGTGGCTCCCTTAAAAGTTTTTTTTTTTGTGTGCCCATCCTGAGCTCTCACCGGTACTGTTGGCCTTTTAAAAGTCAGAGGCATGAAGGATGTGTTTTAATATCCCCTTTGCTGATTGGACACTTTCCAATTTTCTCTAAATGTTTTATTGCCTATAAAAAGTTAATGGGATGAAATCCAAACAAAGGCAGTTGAACCGGCTGAATGAGTTTTTCCATCCATATCAACATAGCTGACAACATAGATAACGAAAACTGATAGACTGAACATGCACATAACCATAATTTAAAGTTAATGAAGGATTTCGGCTCTGAATCTGAACAAAGCTCAGCAGCACACTGACAGTATACCTGCTGGGAACACTGAGCTGTGGATATATCAAACCCTTGTCTTATAATTCTGTGCTCTGTTTGATTTCCAGCCACACTGGAGTAAATCTGTCATCTCGTTTTCAGGCTACAGTTTACAGCTGCAGCGCCGCTAAGCACCTCTAAGCTGTTTCACTTAGTGGCTGATTTATTTAGGAGCTCAGTTTCCTCCCATGTTTCTGTTGAAATGACTCTGTTCATTTAATAAACAGAGGTCACCTGCCTTGGCCCATTTAGAGGAAACGGGTCAGGAAATGAGCGATCTGTTCTAGTAAGTGTTTGGTTTAACTCTCTTCTGATAACCTCTCGGGGCTCCTGGGTCATTTATTTTCACTGCTGCTGTTTGTTTTATTTCTTTCTCTGCTGGTATTATGATGGTAGATGACCGACCTCTGGTTAGTTTTAGTTGTGTGAGACTAAATGTTTAAAGCCAGCATGTGGCAGCAGGGTTGGGATGTAAGAGGAGAAACGTGGGGTGGTGAGGGAGTTCGGGGGAAACCTCCAGATTCTTTAGGATTGTTTTAGTTGGAACCGGTTAAAGGAATGAAGATCAAGATGAAAAGCAGGTACTGAGAACTGACTATGTTGGCAATCCTAAATGATAAATTAGTGACTGTTAATGCAGGGGCATGAGTAGTTTGGCAATGCGCTGAGAAAATATCTGTTCTTGACTTTAGAAGTGATAAGAAACAGTTCATATTACTAAAATGCCTGAAAAGGGGTCCTGCTGCTGCTTATTTTAACAGTCTTATCAGCTGAAGTATGTCTGTTGAAGGCATCAGTCCTGAACGCCTGACGGGACAAAGTGTCATGTCATGCAGCTTCGTACTTCTGCATCACTTTAATGCTCTCTGGAAATTTTCCTGTTGAGAGACAGAAGTGCGGTTAACCTCTTACACCCTAAGGGGGTATAAATAAATTTCTGCCTAACAAAAACACACAAAAGTAAATAACTTATAGGCTCAAAGCTATTAGATTAAAAAAAAAAATTTTGGTACGTCTGTAAAGGTAAGATGTCATAGAATGGTTTTCTGGTGTCCGCACCATTGTAGCTTTGACCCTGCCTGAAATATTAGGGACAAAATACAAAATATTTTGCATTTTTTGAACCTCGCCAAAATTTTCTTTGAAATAAACATTGCAAAACACTACCAAAATATTATTTATAGCACAAAAAAGTAGTACAGACTTTCAAATCTAAATGTGTAAAAATATACCAAATTTGGACTCAATCAGATGAATCATATTTATTTTAGAATGGTATTAGTGAGAAATTTCTTAGGCGGAGAGGCCATTTTGTCACATTTATCCATAAATGTCACCAAACTGTGCCAAATATGTTTTTTACATCAATACTGGGGGTTTGGTAAAATTACGAGGTCACGTAGCAGCTGGACCCGCCGGTGGGTCCGTAGGGTTCAAGGGGTTAATGAACCTCGACTGGAAACACTGAGCCTTTTGTCATTATTACAGAACGTGGGAGTATAGAAGTGAAATTCACTGTCAGCTCATACAAACATGAAGGTCCTCCCACAGCAGCCCAGCATCCAGCACACCCAGAAAATAGATAAAGGTTATTTGATTTTGCCCCATTTTCAAGCAGAGATACAGCTCATTCCTCATAGGTTATTTAATCGAAATGGTTTCCAGAAAGATGCGTTTTAAATCCAGTGTTGGATTTAAAAGGGTAAAATGCAAATTATTCATATTAGGGATTGCCTTTGAGTCAATCAACTGGTTTTTCTTAGAGAACTTTGAATCAATTTGACCATATGATCTGGTGAACTGTAAAGTGCCTTGAAGTGCCATTGAAAAAGACAAATCAAACCACAAATCAAACAACAGAGGAGCTATAAAAGCTGCCTTAATCCTATTCACTGAGTTTGATGAGTGAGGATGGCACTTTAAATAATTTAACAATGAGACTGCTGTATGGACCTCATAAAGTTAATAAAAACAGTGTGAAATTGTTAAACGTATATCCGAAGGAATTTATATAAAGCCCTGCCTATTTTTTCACCCATTTATTAGCCTAATGCTAAATTAAATAATTGTTTAGGTCCATATTCAGCTCTTGCTGCATATCAACGTTCCCTCTGTGCTGCTCTTCTGTGAACCTTCCCCCATGTAACTCAAGAGGATCGGATCCATGTCTGAATGTGTCATGTGACCCAGATCACCGCTTTAGAGCAGTCGGAGCTCCGAGCGCTAACGAAGCTAAGCTAACTTTAAAAATGCATTATATTCTGTAAACTTTTAATCAATTTGACTGTATGAACTGTAAAGTGCCTTGAGATGACGTGTTGTGAATTGGCGCTATATAAATAAACTGAATTGAATTGAATAATATACTATTCAATAGATATATTTAATTATGATCAATTTAACTTAATAGCACAGTCTTCTCTTTCAGGGCCTATGTCATGCTAAATTATCTCTGCTTGGCTGCTTGCCACCTTCTTCTCCTTTCCTCACTGTTATTTGCAGTTAGCAGATGCACCTGTCTGTCTCCTAATTACCATCATTCCTCCCAGCTGCCTATAAATACCTGCGTCTCTCAGTCAGTTTCTGTCAGATTGTCTCTCTGTCTTCATGAGGTTTGCTCCAGTCATTGTGTGCACCACCTGTCTTTTGTGTTTCTGTACTCACCTTGCCTTCACTGGATTCTCGTTGGCTTCTGACTCCCTTCACGCCCCGCACTGTTTCAGTCTGTCACCAGTCAGTATAACCTGCCTCCAGCCTGTTCAGTTATCATCCACCTTCTCAGGCTGGTTCAGCAATCAGCTACTTTCTTAAATCTCATACCGGCCTGTTTGCCCAAGGCTGCACGCATGGCTGTCATTTTGACAAACTCTTAATAAACCCATTAAGTGCAAACACAATATATTATATAATAATATTGTAGGAATATTGGGTTCTCTGAAACCCATGTAACACAAAATCAACCTTTTAAAGCCTCTAACTATGCTTCAATTATAATACGCAAAATCAGGCACAGAGTTCTGTGTTGCTTAAGTTCTGCTGTCGGAGCACAGGACCCTCATTGACCTGTCAAAACAAGCTGTTGGAGAATATCTACGTAAATAAGAAGGCTCTCTCCAGGAGGCAGCTACCTTAAATTTGCTGTGCCCACACTGTAAACTAATGCCCACTTTCTACTATCATGGTGGGCTGATGTGAAACAGATTGAATTTTTCTGCTCAAAGTTAAAACAAAGAGGATCTTTCAGCAGCTAATCTGCACAGGACAGCAGTTTTTTAAGGCCATCCGATATCTGGGCTTTGTTCAGCCTTTAGATGTGGTGTTAGTGGTGCTGCTGTCAGTGATGGCAATGTATAGAAATAAACTGAATTGAATATGCTGATGTCATTAAATGGGAGGCGGTCAGACAGGGTGAAAGCATTTTTTTTCTTTGGGGTTGGAAGAACACATTTATATTTCATAAATTAATGCTAATGTAGTTCTGAAGACATTAGTCCATCAACCATTTGCTCACATGTCACTTTAAGAAGCTTAAGAAATCAGATATGGGACTTTATTTCTCCTTGGCATTTAACTCAGTTTAAGAAGAGTTTTGTTTCATTTTATCTATTTATTTATTTTTAGTTTTATTCTGATGTTTTACCAGTTGATTACAGTTTTATTGTATTTCTGCTTGCTCAGGCTGGCAATGGTATTTCTGTTTATATTTGTTTTTATTTCTGTATAGCTGTCATGTTGGGTTCAAGGTGTCTAATCCACATGCAGAAATCACTCTTGAAACAGGGAAAAGTTTAAATGGTTTATTTACAATGTACACAAAGAATGATGCACTGGTTCTGGGTTCTTCAGACTGGTCACGGGAGGGAAACCACTGGGGAAGGACAGAACAGTTAGAGTTGACCCAGGAAGTTTGCAGTTTACAGATGACGGTGTTAAATACCTGCTCAGAGAGGATTCAGATCAGCAGGGGGGGAACCTTGTGAGTCCAGAGGCTAGTCGGCAGGCAGAGGGCTGAGGGCAGAGGCAGAGGCAGAGACTGAGACGGAGTGCAGGCAGGCAGATTCCAGACAGAGATTTCTTTCTCCAGGAATTCAGGTTTCCAGAAAGTCGGGATCTGTGAGGCAGAGAGAAACAGGGTAAGACAGGTTCACAAAATCAGGGTGACAGATCAGCGGAGCTGGCTCAGGTTTTGCTAACCATTACTGGCAAACACTCTGGCAGGGAAGTGTTAGCCTCCTCCTCCTTAAGTAGGTCTCCTGATGAGCAGACAGGAAACAGGTGTGTAGAAGTGAGCTCATGCCCTCAGGAGGAAGATCTCAGGCGCCCTCTGGTGGAGAAAGTGGACAAGCCTCCAGATCCCAACAATAGCGCTTTGTTAAACAGTGTTGTTTTTAAAGCTCTTAGTAAACAAAGCTGTATTGTGTACTGTTTTCTATTGTTTAATGTCATATTAATGTGGTGCCACTTCCAAAGATTTTTCTCCCAATATTTATTCTCCTCGGACTGCAATTTGGTTTTTCACACTAGACGACTTTTTATGCTCTAACTCCAGTGTAAAGTTTGTGATGGGGTTTGAGGTGCACTCTGGGCTAGTTTTTTTAAGAAACAGATCCCTGTGTTCACTCGTTAAGTGTCAGTGGAGACTCAGATAGAAAAAACTTTTGCAATGCATCTTCAAATAAACAAATAAATGATTAATTTCCTTATTTCATGTTGCATACATTTATTTCAGAGTATATGTCCCCTTTAACCCTCCATATTTCTCAGTACACTAGCTTTTCTTAAGAGGAAATGGCTGCCAGTGGTTAAATGCCTGAGTGTTAACCCAAGTGATAGCACTAGTCCTGGTGATCCTCTTGTGAAAACTGTCCTTGTGAGATTTATCTATTTTCTCTTCCCTCCAAAGGTTACTGCCTGGGTAATCCATGGAAACTGTTTCTCCTGAAGCCCAGAACTTACTTATCATACTATATTACACCATAAGCCACCTCCTGCTAAGTTACAGCCTGTTGCATGGCTTTTACCCTTGAGCCTTGCTCAATTCCCTGGACTTCAAACTCTATATCCTCTCTATATCATCTCCCTCCTCTCCACAAAGTGTTAACTTCCTTTGCAAGGTAATTTGCAAGGCACTTTACAGAAACAATATATTTAGGTCTTCCAGTCAGATAAAATGTTCAAAGTTTCTTACTAAGGAAAAACTGGTAATTGCATCCAGCCATTAACTTGCCAGAAACGTTCATGTGGAAGGAAGATGTGGCAATGGTATTCACCTAGGTTTTGATCTCACTTATGGGAGAATAGCGGCAGAATAATGAAAAGTGGTCCCTACGTCTTCCAGCAGTCTAAACTTATAGCAGCATAATTATAGAGTGTAGCTCAGGACAAAATGAGTAAAAAAAAAAAGGTAGAGCCAAGGAGAAATGTCTATCCACACTGAATCTTCGGGCCGTTCACTCTTTCTCCTCCATCTTCTTTATTCACAAGGTGTTTTCTTCTTTTCATTTAACTGAAAAGTTAAATGAAACTTGCTTGAAAACATTAACTGATCTATAACAGACTCTACTTAAATGGGATATAAAATTATAAATTCTAGTGCATTTATTTTGGATAAATAAGGGAAAAGGGGTGGTGAAGCTGAAAGAAACAGGAAGCAGATGTTCATGACCAACCAGTATTTGGAAAGTAGTCCCGCTATAGAGCTTCGGTTCTGCTCACACTGGAAAAACGATCTAGGAATAAGTAAAAATTTCTCAAATTAAGTGAATTTACCCTTAATTTGAGTAGGTAAATCAGATGATGTACCAATTGAATAAGTATTTTTACTCTTAGAATAAGGTATTTAGATAAAATGCACTTGAAATAAGACAATATAATTGTGTTTTCTTATTTTAAATGTAAATTTTCTTGTTCCATTGGCAAAATATGTCTTTTACCTTCTAAATTCAAGAACAAATGCAATTATTTTAAGAAATAATGACTTATCTAGATTTAGATTTTTTCCAGTGTAAAGTTTTCCCTCCCAGTGGGAACTTCCCAGAAATGCTCCAAACGAAGGAGTTCAGCAGTCCCCTAAAATGAAATGAACAATGTTTTTTTTGACTTTTTACAGCACTAGCGGCTAATTTCTTTCAACAGTAGGCTGTCAGGAAAGGGGGTATGAGAGAGACGGACAGAAAACCAGCAAAGGACCACAGATCCGATTTGAACCTGGTTTAAGGCCTCCGTTCATGGGTCATTTGCACCAACCACTGAGCCAACTGTACGTCCGAAATGAACAAACTTGTTTTATAGTCGTCCACATAAAGGGACATCTTCCCTTGAATAATGGAGCTTCCTTTTTTGACTGTTAGAACACTGTGAACCAGGAGGGGCCAGAGGACTTCTGCTTGATACCATAGAAACGATTTCTGAAAATGACAATTCAGGAAGAATCAAAGTAAATTTAGTTTCAGAACTAAAAGGGAAAAGTCCTTTCTGTTTCCTTATTGAATTCAGATATATAATTATGCGTGCTTGAATGAACCCTACATGCTATCTGAACATCTGTTTCTTATCTGCTAAAGTTTAGGATTTAGTTTCAAATCAAAATATTTCAAAGAACATCCAAAGTGAAGACATATCCAGAATTTTTTCCAGGTATTGTTTTCCATAAGAATGAATGTTTATGTGTTCCACAAATTTAAAAGCTTCTTCTTTTCTACTTTTTTTGATTGCATCAAGTTGTTCCAAGAATCCACAATATGGTGTTTGCCAAACCACAAAACGTGGTTCATTTTCATTATTCAGATATTTGAAGGAAAACTTATGGGCTGTTATTGTTTCTATGCCCTTTGTCATTACAGAGTCTGTCTTTATTTAACGTACTCTCATTGAAATTCCAGGCTTTGGTGGATGGGGACATCATAAATGTAGTCTGATCTTTATCACAAACATGTCTTTAAACTGTAAGAGATGCTTAGGCACCAGCTTTTTGGGACCCATAACAAAGATATCTATAATCCCACTCCATAGAATAATTTACCTGTTATAGCAGCAGCTGAATCTGATATTGAGAAATCAGGAAAACAACAACAACAACAACCTGTTTGAGTTTTTATTTAGGAAATAATTCCTTTAATTGTTAGTTTTTTCAATCCAAATCCTATTTTTGTAACTTCTCCGGATCTGGGGCTTGTTTTGGGTTTTCTTAAACATTGGATAGTTGTTGACATTTTAGTTTATTTGTGGATTGGGTTTTGAATTCATTCTTGTGATCATTTTTTTGTAGATTTAATTTAGTTTATTGCCATAGAATCAATTACAACACATTTAATTTTAAGGTACTTTACAAAGACAATCCGGTGGGATCATGCTACTTGATTGTATCCAGTCAGTGGCAGTTCTAGACCAAACTTACCAGGGGAAAAAAGCATGAAACAAAAAACAGGGCATAAGTTCATATTCTAATATATTCATTGAGCTGCAGAACCAAAGAGCTGATTGTGGCTCTGGAAACCCTAGATATATGAGATTTTAACCTAGATTTATCAGCCTGGATCTCCTCAGTTTTGGGAGATTGGTGATCAGCTGCTTGAAACTTGGTATTATTTTGTTATGTTGTTTTTTCTTTTTAATTTAAATAAGATTAAAGCAATAAAGGTGTGTTTTATCATTAAAAAAAACTAATGCAGAATCGGAGAATAGAGATAGAATGAAGGAGAATGATAAAAAAAAAAAAGTGGTCCCTATGTCCTCCAGCAGTCTAAGCCTATAGCAGCATAACTATAGAGATAGCTCAGGATAACCTGAGCGACTTTAATTATAAGCTTTATCAAAAAGGAAAGTTTTAAGCCTACCGTTAAAAGCAGACAGGGCCTCATGGACTAAACTTTTAGAAATTCTAGGAACCACTAGTAAACCTGCAGATTGAGAGCGAAGTGAAATCAGGTGTTTTCTGTAACCTTCAGGAAATGTTCAGACTTCTGCACTGTTCATCTGCAAGGTACTTTCATTTGTCTGAGACAGTTTTTAGAATAGATTTTTTTTTATAAAAATTTTAAATCAATAATTTTCTAATTTATCATTTAATTAAATTGTATTTATTATTGCGTTTTTCAGTTTTGTGTCATTGTGAATTTATCATTTTCTTTAATGGGAGGGTGGTTTCTTTAAAATCAATCTGGGTTAATGATTGGCTGATTACTCAGGAAACTTGGATAATTGTAAAATTGCCGGTAAAATCATTTAATTTTTATATGTCTAAAAGACATTTCACACAAAAAGAAAAAAAGATAGCAGTTAATAAACATATTAGGATCCATGCTGGAAAGAAAAGGCTATATTTTTAATAACTGGCTGCACCACACTTGACTATTCCCCCCTCCCAATGGGAGTCATAATATTATGCCAAACTTTGTGTTATATGCTGTAAGTTGTTGCTTCTAACCCAGGGGTGGGCAGACTTTTTGACTTGCGGGCCAGAATGGGTTCTAAAATTTGACAGAAGGGCCGGGCCAGGGGCATTTGGACAAGCAATGTCATTAATTAAACCTGGGGATTGAAATGTATAAAAAAACAGACAATTTTCACCACGTAAGGCGCACCGTACTAAAAGGCGCAGTCTCAGTTATGTGTCCCATTTCTGTATTTAACACACACATAAGGCACACCGGACTATGGGGTTTTCTTATACACAGGTACATGTCCTCTACTACGTTTAAATAGCTCTACTGCGTATTTAAAAATAGAGCAGGAGCAAAACTGAGTATGATTGTGCTTTATTCATTTATTTATTACAAAGTATTAATCAAACTTACGTGCTGGCCTTGAGACAGACACATCGCAGATGACAGAGCTGTGATCACTCCTAAATTAACTTAAAATTTTAAAACCTGCTGTGATGGTCTGAGCAGTCAAAGGAAGATCAGGCACAGGTTTAGATCCAAGAAGTCTTCTTTTTATTGAACCCAAAACAAAGAACTTGGGTCAACAAAAAACAAATCACAAAGTTGGGCCCATAAAAGAGGTCAAAGTAACAGAATTTAACTCAGGCTAACAAAAGACCTACTGAAACAAACAGACCTCCTACATGAGACAAAGGGAAAACTTAAATACTGGCTGATCAGGCCACAGAGAAGATACAAAGGGGGAAACACACAAAAACCTTAGTGAAATTAACAGAGGAAAATCCCATTCCCCCCCTCTTGCTGATGAGAAGTGGTGTAAACCAATTTGCAGCTTCAATGGGCTGGCTCCACCCCTTCTCCACCTCTGTTCTCCTGAAGGACTGGAGCAGCCAGCACTGAGGTGACTCAAAAAAACAAACAAAGATTAAATCAAGCAGAACATAACAGTGTAAACTAAAATGTTCTAGAATACAGTGTTATGTCTTACAAAAATTCTGTAAATTAAATCCTAAATGTAAAGAAATCCCAATATAAATGAAATGAGACTTGCTGACTTAGTGTGTGTTGTGATTGAGTGTTACCACATTTGGGTGGCTGTAGTTGCAGCCATCACACACTCCCCCTCTTCAAGTCTCTTGCTGGGACAGCGAGAGAGACAATCCGCAATGCAGTTGTCCTTGCCAGGGATATGGTGGATGGTGAATCGAAACGGCTGGATTGCAAGGTACCAGCGCGTAATCCTTCCATTTGTATCTTTCATCTTCTCCATCCATTGCAGAGCTTTGTGGTCAGTTTCTAAGGTGAACTCTCTCCCAAGAAGGTAGTACCGGAAGGAATCCAGGGCCCATTTGATGGCCAGGGCCTCTTTTTCAATAGTTGAATATCGCACTTCCCTTGGAAAGAGTTTGCGGCTAATAAAAGCCACTGGATGGCGATCTCCAGGTGGTCCCTGTAACAGAACGGCACCCAAACCTCTCTCAGAGGCATCAGTCTGAAGAATAAAATTTCCTTCAAAATCAGGGCTGTGCAGGACTGGACTCTGACTGAGAGATTGTCGCAGATCCTGGAAAGCTGTCTTGGCCTCCTCCGTCCAGATGATCTTATGGGGGCTTCGGGAACCAGTGAGGTCTGTTAGTAGAGCAGCCCTGGCTGAGAAATGAGGAATAAAACGATGGTAGAATCCTGCCATACCCAAAAAAGATCTTAACTGCTTTCTAGTCTCAGGCAGAGGACAAGACTCTATGGCTGCAATTTTATTTATTTGAGGCTTTATCACTCTATTTCCGATCACAAACCCAAGGTACTCAGTTTCAGCCTTGGCAATTGCACACTTGGCTGGATTAATAGTCAACCCTGCAGATTGGAGGCGCTCCAACACCCTCTCCAGGTGTTTCAGGTGGTCTTCCCAGGTAGAACTGAAAATGACTATGTCATCAAGATAGGCTGCAGCAAAATTAGACATGTCAGACATTACCTGATCCATCAATCTCTGGAATGTTGCCGGGGCACCATGTAATCCGAATGGCATGACTTTAAACTGGAACAGGCCCCAGGGGGTCCGGAAAGCAGTCAGTTCTTTTAAACGTTCCGTCAGGGGTACCTGCCAATAACCCTTGCAGAGATCTATGGTTGTTAAATATCTGGCTTTCCCAAGCCGCTCAACCATGTCGTCAATGCGGGGAGTTGGATATGAATCAAAATGTGTTATTCCATTCAGATACCTGAAATCAATGCAGAAACGTATGCTGCCGTCCTTCTTTGGCACCAGAACCACTGGGTGGCACCACTCACTCCTTGATGGTTCAATAATTCCAAGTGACAGCATCAGGTTGACTTCTTCTTTTAGGGAAACCAACAGGCGCTCAGGTATTCTGTAACTCAGTCTTCTCACAGAAGCTCCATTTTTTAATACAATGTCATGTTGGACAAGTTCTGTTTTACCAGGATTTCCCTGGAACATGTTTGGTTTACAAAGATCTCTCACCTGAGCTTGCTTTTCCTCAGAGAGGTGATTCAGGTCTAGAAACTGAGGTGAGGGTTTTGGCAGATATTGAGTATCCTCTTCCTCCTCCTCTAGAACCTCCTGAATAAGAAAAACATCTGCCTTTGGTCTCTCCACCCATTCTTTAAGCAGGTTGACATGAAGTACTCTGGTGGAGCGGGGCTGATCTGGAATGGCAATCTTGTAGGTTGTTTGTCCCAGTCTGCTCTGGATTTCATACGGGCCTTGCCATTTTGCCAGCAGCTTACTGTCAGCACTTGGAAGGAGCACCAGCACTTTCTGGCCAGGCCTGAAGGACGTGTGGCGAGCTGACTTGTCATACCAGTTTTTCTGATGCTTCTGTGCTTCCTCTTTGTGAGCTTGGGCCAATGCAGTCATCCTTTCCAGCCGTTCCCGCATCTGGACAACATAAGAGACAACATTTACAGCTTGAGAGCTTTCTTTGTCACCTTCCCATGTCTCCCTTAGGAGAGATAGAGGACCTCGTACATCATAACCATATAGCAATTCAAATGGTGAAAAACCAGTGGAGGCCTGTGGCACTTCTCGATATGCAAAGAGAAGGTAAGGCAGCCACTGGTCCCAGTCTGTACCGGTTTGGTTGACAAACTTTCTTAACATCTGTTTCAAAGTCTGATTGAAGCGCTCTGTAAGGCCATCTGTCTGAGGATGGTATGGAGTGGTCTTCAGGCTCCTAATACCGAGGAGTTGGTACACCTGCTTCAACAGAGTGGACAGAAAGTTAGTTCCACAGTCAGTAAGAATCTCAGCAGGAAACCCCACTCGTGAGAAGAGCTGTATGAGACAGAAGGCAACTGCTTTAGCTTTTATTGATTTCAAAGGAAACACCTCTGGATATTTTGTAGCATAATCCAGAATCACAAGCATATAACGATTGCCTGATTTACTTTTTTCCAGGGGACCAACAATGTCCATTCCCAGCCGTTCAAATGGCGTGTTGATGATTGGTAATGACTGAAGAGGAGCTCTGGAGGGGATTTTTAGAGAAGACTTTTGGCACTGAGGGCAGCCTTTGCAGAAGAGAGCCACGTCAGATTGTATTCCAGGCCAGTAAAAATATTTTCTGATGCGGGCCATTGTCTTGTGCTTTCCAAGATGGCCAGCCCATGGAATGGAATGTCCTAAAGACAGCACCACCTTCTGGACTGGTCTGGGAACCACCAACTGCAACACTGACCCCTTCAGGTCAGGAGACAGAGCTCTGTATAGTGCTGCCAGAGCTGAGCTGAAGAGAGGGGTCAAAGAGGCTAAAGCAGACCACAGACAACGGCTGGAGTCCCAACTGTCCAGTAACAATACCCGTAAGGTGTGGCAGGGCATCCAGGAGATCACCAACTTCAGGGGCAGCGTCGTTCAAACTGAACAACAGGGCGCACAGCTGTCAGAGGAGCTAAACAGCTTCTTTGCTCGGTTTGGAGAATCCCAGCGGCCCTCCCCTGTCCCTGCCCTGTCCCCTCCCCCACCCAGCGCTGACACCCCCCCACTCACTGTCCAGGAGCACAACGTCAGGAAGGTGCTACTGGCAGTGAACCCCAGGAAGGCCGCAGGCCCAGATGGAGTCCCTGGCAAGGTGCTAAAGGCATGCGCGGGCGAGCTCGCCCCCACCTTCACCAGGCTCTTCAACCTGTCCTTGGCCCAAGCCACCGTTCCGTCCCGCCTGAAAACCTCCACCATCATCCCAGTGCCGAAGAAGTCTGCCATCACCAGCCTGAATGATTACCGCCCAGTGGCCCTCACTCCGGTAATCATGAAGTGCTTTGAGAAGCTGGTTCTTCAGCACATCAAGGACTGTCTCCCCCCCACACCTGGATCCCCAACAGTTTGCATACCGGGCCAACCGATCCACAGAGGACGCCGTTGCCGTGGCTCTCCACTCTGCTGTGAACCACCTGGAGCAGCAGCAGAGCTACGTCCGGATGCTCTTTGTGGATTACAGCTCGGCCTTTAACACCATCCTCCCGGACAGACTCATCATCAAACTGGGCTCCCTTGGACTCCCCCCTCTCACATGTGCCTGGATTAACAACTTCCTGACCGACCGACCCCAGGCTGTGAGAGTTGGCCCCCACCTCTCCTCCACCCGCACGCTGAGCATCGGCTCCCCACAGGGCTGTGTGCTGAGCCCCCTCCTCTTCTGCCTCTACACCCACGATTGCAGACCGATCCACAACCACAACCAGATCATCAAGTACGCCGACGATACCGCTGTGGTCGGTCTCATCTCCAGGGGCGACGAGGCCGCCTACAGAGAGGAGGTCCTGAAGCTGGCTGATTGGTGCTCAGAGAACAATCTGACTCTGAACACCAAGAAAACCAACGAGCTCATCATAGACTTCAGGAGGCACAGCCCTGAGCCAGCTCCCCTCTTCATCAACGGCGAGCAGGTGGAGAGGGTTCACAGCGTCAAATACCTCGGCGTCCACATCTCTGACCGCATCACCTGGTCAGAGAACATCACCACCATCATCAAGAAGGCCCGGCAAAGGTTACACTTCCTGAGAATCCTCAGAAGGTATAACCTCAACTCTGATCTGTTGCTGGCCTTCTACCGCTCCTCCATCGAGAGCTTGCTGACCTACTGCATCATAGTATGGTTCGGCAGCTCCACCGCTGCCGACAGGGAGAGGCTGCAGAGGGTGATAAAGGCGGCGCAGAGGATTATCGGTCACCCTCTCCCCTCCCTGGCAGACATTTACTCCACCCGGTGCCTCAGCAGAGCCAGGGCCATCTCCAAGGACAGCTCCCACCCTGGCTCCACCCTGCTTGACCTGTTGCCCTCTGGAAGGCGCTACAGGCAAATGAGGATCAGGACAAACAGACTCAAGAACAGTTTCTTCCCCCGAGCCATTGCCGCCCTCAACTCCGACCTGCACTGACGGACACTTTTCACCTGGTTTGCATTATTCCCCAAGCCATTGCCCCCCCTCAACTCCGACCTGCACTGTCGGTCACTTTACACCTGTTTTGCACTATCCCCCCCCCCACAATCTGTGCCAGTACTGTTTTACATTTCCTTTTCACTGTTTACATTTCCTTTTCACTGTTTACATTTCCTTTTAATATATTTATATATATTTTTTGTAACTGTTTACATTTCCTTTCCTTTTAATATATCTATATATTTTTTATATATTTTTATTTTATTTTTATTTCACGGTAGCTGTTATGGAAGTCCCAAATCTCATTGTATTTGTCACAGAATATAATGACAATAAAGGCTTTTTGACTTTTTTTTTACTTTGACTTTGTTGACGGTACAGGATGCCATCTTTCAAGAAAAATTCCTCCAGCTTCTTTGAACCTTGTTCAGGTTGTTGGTTTCCTTCTGCTTTCTGAAATAAAGGTGTTAGAGCTGGATCACTATGTTGCATTTCGATGATGTTAGCAGGGATTTAAACCCCAAAGGTAACTCAGGCTTAGAGCTAGAAGATAGTTTTACAACAGTGTGTTGAAATTTCTCTTGCCGTCGAGCCATTTGGCACTCCTTCCTGTTCTGTGCATGGCTTGATAACAGGGGAGGGACTAATCAAAAAAGAAAAAATAAACCTGTACCTCTGACTGCAAAAATCCCACTTCTGACACCAATTGTGATGGTCTGAGCAGTCAAAGGAAGATCAGGCACAGGTTTAGATCCAAGAAGTCTTCTTTTTATTGAACCCAAAACAAAGAACTTGGGTCAACAAAAAACAAATCACAAAGTTGGGCCCATAAAAGAGGTCAAAGTAACAGAATTTAACTCAGGCTAACAAAAGACCTACTGAAACAAACAGACCTCCTACATGAGACAAAGGGAAAACTTAAATACTGGCTGATCAGGCCACAGAGAAGATACAAAGGGGGAAACACACAAAAACCTTAGTGAAATTAACAGAGGAAAATCCCATTCCCCCCCTCTTGCTGATGAGAAGTGGTGTAAACCAATTTGCAGCTTCAATGGGCTGGCTCCACCCCTTCTCCACCTCTGTTCTCCTGAAGGACTGGAGCAGCCAGCACTGAGGTGACTCAAAAAAACAAACAAAGATTAAATCAAGCAGAACATAACAGTGTAAACTAAAATGTTCTAGAATACAGTGTTATGTCTTACAAAAATTCTGTAAATTAAATCCTAAATGTAAAGAAATCCCAATATAAATGAAATGAGACTTGCTGACTTAGTGTGTGTTGTGATTGAGTGTTACCACATTTGGGTGGCTGTAGTTGCAGCCATCACACCTGCCGACGGAATATGTTCGCTTTTATTACCGGTATCCTGGTGCCTGCACTGTAAATTATTTAGATGAAAAACACCTGCCAGCCACCGCGGTGAACCCGGAGGCTGCCCAGCCTAGAGGCTGCTGTTGAAGAGATTTCTACTGTCGGTGTACCGCTGGTATGTGGGGGTCTGAGCGCCTCCGACAGACATAGTATAGGAATGATGATAATCTGGATGAACTGACTGCAATTATTAAGTTTTCAGGTGGCCTTTCTCACTTAAAAACATATTAAAACTACTTTATTCCCCCTGATCACATCAAATATAGCTGCAAGATTTAGATTATTTAGATGAAAAAACACCTGCCAGCCACTGCGGTGAAGAGGAGGAGACCCGCCCAGAGGCTGCTGTTGAATTAAGTTTTCAGGTAGAAAAATAGAGCGGGAGCAAAACTGAGTATGTTTGTGCTTTATTCAAGTATTTATTACAAAGTATTAATCAAACCCATCAAAGTCATCATCCTCTGTTTCTGAATTAAACAGCTGCACTAAATCAGACATGCCAATTTCCCCTTCTTCACTGTCAGAGTCACTTTCCGTGCAGCGCGGCTCCTCAGAAATAATGCCTGCTTTTGCAAAAGCTTGAACAACAGAGCCAGCAGACACGTTAGTCCAAGCATCTACAATCCATCCGCAAACGGTGGCGTAACTTGCCCGGCGCTGCCTTCCACTTATCCTGAAACTGTGGTCTCCGTCTGTCATCCATCGCTCCCACGCCGCTCGCAGCCTTACTTTGAACGGCCGGTGTATACCGATGTCGAGCGGTTGAAGTTCCTTTGTCAGACCCCCGGGATAACGGCGAGCACAGCGTTCATTCAGTCACAGATTAACAGCCTTGGTGATGCGTGGAAAAACCACCTGGTCTCCTCACATACACCTGCCTCAGCCACGCTTTCATCATCTCCTCATCCATCCAGCCTTTTTTCATTTGCCGTAATATCATTTGTCATCAGAGCGCTGTGTCTGTCTCGCTGTCAGCTCCCAGATCATCTTCTCTGATTGGTTGATGCGGCGCTTCCAGCAGCAAAACTTCAATTTTTCCATCTCGAGCAGCAGCAGCGCGTTTCCGGCACGTCAGATAAACGCACCTATACGCGCGTCAACCATTGACTTTGCATGTAAACTCGCTGCTTCTGCTGCGCCTGCTGCGTCCGGTTCACACCGATGTCAAGCGGTTGAATAACAGGGAGCACAGCATTCATTTGTTTCACCATGTTTTACACATCAGCTGTGAGATGGGCACGCATGGAGTTACATATTAACAGCGATGGTGATGAGTGGAAAAAAACACCTGGTCTCCTTACATTCACCTCCCTCAGCCACGCTTTCATCATCTCCTCAATGAGGAGATGAGGAGTTCTGCATGGTGCATGGTGGTCTCAAAAGTCGCAGACACATAGGGCGCGCCACACATTTTGAGAAAAAAAAAAAAAAAAGACGTTTATGTGCGCCTTACAGTCGTGAAAATAGGGTAATTTGGACAAGTTCGGCAGGCCGGATTAAAAAGCCTAACGGGCCGTATACGGCCCGGGGGCCGTAGTTTGCCCATGTCTATTCTAACCCCTGCTTGTAGTTCAGCTAACTCCACGGATAAAAGTGAAAGCAATGAGAGAGCCTTACAAGACCAACTGTCCACATGTGACTCATGATTGTGCAAGAAGGACTTATAATTACCCTGATATCAACCCCCTCCCGATTTGGCAGTTACAAAGTCTTCCTCTTAAGCATAGACTTCTTCCCCAGTCATTTTTATTCAGACAAGTTTTTTTCATTTTAAAGAATGCTGTTCTGTTGATGTTAGGAGTCAACATTTGCATGGGATAAGTTATCCTGGAATGTGGGAGGGATAACCCTTTTTATGAAATTTATCCTACCCAGCTGTGGCAGTGGGGGGTGAAACTATCTATTCAAATTCCTCCTGACTTAGGTTGAACCTGTTTTAAAATTTAATTTGTACGGCTCAAAAGTATTTACTGACACTAATGGCTAAGTATGTCCAAGCATGTTTGACCACCTAAAAGGAAAGTCATGACAGGTCCCTCCCTCCCTCTGAATTCCCAGCAGCAGGGCCTCAGACTTTTAAAATCCATCGTATACCCTGAGATTCTACCATATTGTCTAATAATAGAAGTTGCTACTGTTTTATAGGAGAACTTTAGATCCTTCCTTCGTCTATGGATCCATTTCTTTTTCCTCTGATGTCTTTTTTGCCTCTGATATTAAAGTTTTTTAAACTGGAAGGATTTTCACAGAATTGTATTTCTTTTTTGGACCCTTTTTTTTTAAGCGTAACCATAGCAAGTGGATTTTTTTTTTTACACCCGGGAGCAGCTCATCAACATCTCTAAAGAAGAAATCTTACTTTAAATACCTTTGCAAGTAACTGCTGAGTTAAAAATAAGGTACTGCACTGGAAAAACGATCTAGAAAATAAATGAATAAAATAAGTGTATTTACCCTTAATATGAATAGGTAAATGAGGAAGGAGAAGAGAGAAGAGCATGAAATTTAAGCCACCTCTTTAATCAATCATTTTGGACAATGTGAGATTTTTAGGAAACAAGTTAGAGTAACTCCAAGCCCTAGAAAGAACCTAGTCAGATCGTTGGAAATGCGGCATTATATGGTTTGCTGCAGGATCATATCCCCAACTCAAGTGTCTCTCTGCCAGGCTTTCTGACCATATGAACTGACAGAGCTTTTAAGAGTACTGGAACACTAAAGGGAGGTGGGTTTGGCACTGTATGTGAATACAGCTGATGTCATCCAGGACATGCTGCTGTGAAGATTTCTCACTGTATTCAGGATATTGAACTGTTGGCAGCTGGTTTCTGGCCATATTATTTGTCCAGAGAGTTTAACATTGTTCTCTTGGTAACCGTTTACAGTTCGCCTTCCACAGTTGTCAACACTGCTAAGCTACAGACAGAACAGCCAACATCTGCTGTACCCACTCCTCTAGTTTGGGGGTTGATGCCCAGAGTGCTCCAATGACAACGGGTACCACTGATGCCTTGACCTTCAAGGTTTTCTCCAGCTCTTCTCTGAGCCCCTGGTATCTCTCTAGTTTTTCATGTTCCTTTCTCCTGATTTTGCAATCACTTGGTATTGCTATGTCAACCACAATGGCTTTCCTCTGCTTTTTGTCTACCACCTCAATGTCCGTTTGGTTTGCCATTACCATTCAGTCCATCTGTTTCTGGAAGTCCCACAGGATTTTGGCTTGGTCATTCTTTACCATCTTTGGAGGTGTTTCCCCCTTTCAACTTGGGGTTTCCAGCACAGACTCTGAGTGCTTCTGTGCTGTTCTATAGTCCGGCTTTGTCTAGCCATTGGTAGGATCTCCTAATATCTGCCACTTTGGTTATATTTCGGTGGTACATTCCTTGTAGGGGCTTATCCTCCCATGACAGAACCTCGAGCATCTCATCTTCTGTTCCCCATTGAGACATTCACTGAGCACTTTGTCTGTTGGAGCCTTGTCCTTGATGTACTTATGGATTTTGGATGTTTCATCCTGGATAATTAATCTCACGCTCACTAGTTCCTCCTTCCTTACGGCTTATAGACTACATATATGTTTTTTTTCCCTGTGTGCATTGAATGTATAAATGAGAAGGAGAAATGTTACACTGGACCCGCACAGGTGGGGGATTAATGGTAAACCGCCAGGTTGAAAAAAACCCTCAAAAAATAAGGCTGTACTGTTTCTGTGAACTGGAAAATGTATGATATAGAGGAGAGAGTTTGTCTAGACTGAAACAAAAATTATACAAAGTTTCATTTAAGTAGAAAGGATATTGAAGTATTTCTGTATATTCAGGGCTGCATTTGAGGACCTTCACCATTTTAAAAGCAGAGTAGATTTCAGGATGAGCTCAGAAATCAGGATGATTTCACTCAGGCCCGTGGCATTAGCTTGAGCTCAAATATTATTGAATTAAAAAGTCCAACCAGCCAGATAAATCACGTTGCTGCATTTTATCTGCTCACAAGTCGTCTTCCCTGCAGAGAGGAATGAGATTAATATGCAGTACAGTGAATAAGCGTCGGGTAGACGCAGGGGCGCAGATAGGTTTTTGAAACTGTGGGGGACAGTTACTATAGGGCTTGGTCATCGTGACGTAAGCACTTCGCGTCGCCGCCATGTTGAATGCGTCTTTTACCGCAGCTCAGACTACTCCCTATGACTCCCGCGTACTGTACTCCCTCTCAGCCGTGTTTTAATTTGATTAATTTCACCTTAACTTGATTTCAACCATGGTAAACCGTTGCTGTATTGTTGGCTGTAACAGCTCAACACATGATCGCCATGGAAACATAGAAAATGGGTTAACTTTCCACCGCTTTCCTGACTGGAGGCGTAACCATGGAGACCAAGCGTCAGAGATAAAGAGAGCTAGCTTGGATCTCGGCTGTAAGACGACCGAACATAACTTTCCACAGTATTCCAATGTCATTGAGAGTGTGTTCCCTGCATTTTCATTCTGGTAAGTTAAAGATGCACGGTTTTATTTTATAGCCTACATTGTTTCTTTCCTTCAAAGTTGGGATCTTTTACCGGAAAATAATAAAAACGGCAGCGGGAAAAGGCTGAAATACGCGAGAAACCCGGAGGGTTGGCAGTTAATGTTACTAACTACACCTTTGAAACACATAGCAGCTAGTTAAAAGTACATTACATGCGTGAGTGGTTGTTAGCATTAGCGGTTAGCAGTTGCTAAACTAGCAGGTTCCAGAGCCCGTCTGATCACAGCTTACCTTTGTACGGATTACTGTGTTCCCACTGTTTGCTGGCTTTATGATCTGCAGCTCCTGAACCCATCCATTCATGAACTGCACATGAGACTCCAAGGACTTGTAGCTTGGGAACTGTTTTGAAGTATAGGCGCTCACTCATCGGTGCTCCACTCATTGTTTGGAACTTCATATGGATCCAAATTATTAATGATGCTGATTTTGTCACCATACCGGTCCCTGGCTTCTCTATTTAATGTGTCCCGGTAAATTCCAGATCCTTTTCGGGATTTTAACGTCTTTTTTCTCTCTACTTCTGTCTCTTCTTTCAACAACAACGTTGTGTCAGAGCTATGCTTACGTTTGCGTAGCAGTCAGTGTGGCTGCGACGTCCCACAATGCAACGTGGATCCCGAGCCCTATTACTGGCTATTACTCAGCTATGACAACCCATCAATCTTAATTGCCCATCATTGCAAGAAAATAACATCTATTGGTACCAAGTACTCACCAAACATGCCACATGACGTGTGAAAAAAAAAGGTTTTATTTAAACATGGACTGACTTTAAGTGCAGGCTGTAAACACACAGAAACACGAACAGCAAAGCCTACATATATACAAAAACAAATTTGTAAATAAGTACTTTACATGGCTTTTCAATAAATGGCCTCAAATGAAGAAAGTTGTGTGTCTACTTTGTCAAGAACTCTGTAGAACTCCACTTTGTGGTACTCCACAGCAGATTCTGGCCTGTGTGCAGGTGCTGGCCCAGAATATCTCTTTGGGGGCCTATGTGTTCGAGATAGAGCAATGGGCTCTAGAGACAGCTTCTCAGCCATATCCACTGCTTCCTTAAAGACTGCCTCAAAGTGGGCTGGCTTTCTTTTGTCCCGTAATCTCTCTTGGACAACAGAGACTGCAGAGACCATGCCCTCCAATGTCTGGGTGCTTTTTTGGAGCGATGTATTCAGCACTTCCAGTTCGCTCATTACATCTAAGGCCAGTGAGCCCCAGTAGCTCCAATTTCAGTAAAATCTCAGGCTTTTAAATGTTGTAAAATCACCCATAAGTTTTAGGTGTTTTAGTCCTTTATAATTAAATTTATACATTCAAAAAACATAAGGAAGTTATTATCAACGTCTCACTCTACTTTACAGCTTTGTATTAACATTGCTTTAATGGGTGTTATTGTGTACAGCTGGGGATGTTAAGGGCCATGTTAATTATAGATTAAATAATTTACTGTTCTGTAGTTTAAGCACTTGTCATATTTGTAACATCACTAGTCTTTCCTGTGACATGCACCTTTTATTTATTTATACACACACACACACACACACACACACACACACACACACACACACACACACACACACACATATATATATATATATATATATATATATATATATATATATATATATATATATATATATATATATATATATATATATATATATATATATATATATATATATAAAAACTGTTTTCTCACCCCTCGTGGGGTGGTATGTGTCATCCTCAAGCTGGGGTCCTCTACCAGAGGCCTGGGAGTTTGAGGGTTCTGCGCAGTATCTTAGCTGTTCCTAGGACTGCACTCTTCTGGACAGAGACCTCTGATGTTTTACCTGGAATCTGCTGTAGCCACTCTCCCAGTTTGGGGGTCACAGCCCCCAGTGCTCCAATTACCACTGGCACCACTGCTGCTCTTACTTTCCACATCTTTTCTAGCTCCTCCTTCAGTCCTTGGTATTTCTCAAGCTTCTCGTGTTCTTTCTTCTTGATATATATATATATATATATATATATATATATATATATATATATATATATATATATATATATATATATATATATATATACATATGAGAGAGAGATTCTTTCCTCCGAGTTACAGTGACATAGACAAACTTGAAGATACATGACATCCTCAAATTTCTATTCTATTAAAATTTCTGTATCTGTATAATGGGTCTGTTCTATATGTTGTCTTCTCAATTCAGAAGGCCCCATGCCTGTCTTTGCCTAGGGCCCTAAATTTCCTAAATCCGCCCCTGTGTAGTGGAATTTGTCTAGCTTTGAAGTTTGTTTTTCTCATGATTCAACCTGTAACAACCTAAACCATTTGGCTTGGCATAAATACGGATTCAAGTAGCCTACTGTAGCCTACACATTTCTGAAAGACCCCCGACAACTCCGGAAAAAGTCGGAACAGTCGATTTAATTATAAATAAATAAATGCCAGTCGATTCCCCCTGCCTCCCGCCTTATGACATTGGCACCTCTCTTCACGCTATTCTCACTGACCGTCTCCACTCTTTTTTCCACGGCGACATCGAACAGACAACCAAAAAAATGCAAGGTGATATGATGAACAGTTTACTTACAGTTGGTGCTTTTCGAAAAAAGGATGCAATTGTTTTCTGTTTTTTCGGTTTGGCTGGCCTCATGTTGATGTCCGGACTCCGGAATTGGGAACTATCCCACCATTACTGTCTGTCTGAGTAACCATGGAAACCAGGCTCGAGACGTAAACGCCAGAGACAGGATAACTTTTAGATTAGAATCTCTACGACGCAGGCAGCCTGCAGTTAAACAAAACGATTGCCTGTCTATGATCTGACTGTTTTATGTTGTTGTTGCAAAGCAGTAAATTAGAAAAAGCTTTTTGATTTTCTGTGAGTTTCGCCGTATGTTTTTTTTTTTTTTTTTTTTTTTTTTTATAAAAGTGGGGGGGACGGATTGAGGGTCATTCGAATCTGTGTACGTCAGAACACCCCTGACGTACACGCTATCTGCGCCCTTGGGTAGACGTCATTTAGCGTCTTCCAGCTGCTCCTGCCTGACCTCAGGTTCACCATTTCGCCTTACCCCTGTTGTCCAGGTGATTCATCCCCCTGTTTTGGGCACTCTGACCAAAACAAACATGTACCGAGGGCAGGAGAAAGATGCAAGTCTGCACAGAGAAAATACAAATTTAACTTTATTGATCTCACAATTAAGAACTCTACATTTAACCCATCCCCTTAGGGAGCAGTGTGGGGTTAAGTGTCTTACTCAAAGAGCCAAAATGCAGGCTGGGGGGATCGAACTTGGTACTTGCAACCTTCTCAGAGTACAAGCGCTCTGGTCTAACCTCTAGGCCAACACTTGAATGTAATGGCATTCTCTATAGTCACTAGTTCTTAGCTTTGAGCTGCCGTAGCGAAACAGATGTCTGCCTCCTCCTGTACATTTTAACTCACCAAACTAATTCTTGACCCAGACCAAACTTTAAATAGGTGACTCCATTTTAGCCAATCAAGCACTGTGTCCAGGGAAATTGTGAAGACTTAACATTTTGATTTCTGCCAACATTGCAAAACATATTTAAAAGATCAAAAGTCAGATGAGTGACTATTTTTCACAAATACTCTCTGTTCCGGCTTCACTGCATGGAGCTGGCTGCAAAATCTCTAGCCTCTCAGCCAGAACAATGATAAAGTTCTACTATCTACCCTGATCCATCCACAATCCTGTGTGATGATAAAGCACCAACATATGTTCAGCCTTTTAGTTTTAGAAATCAGGCCCGAACCCATCTGGACCTGGAAGGACTTGGTCCTTGATCCAATCTTTTAAAGATTTGACAGTTTGTGAGACAGAATGATTCCACTAGAAGAATTCGCTCATCGAGCCCTTAAGTTTCCACAACCCAAACAGGACAAGTCAGGCACCAGACAGAAAAATGTGGTAAATAAATAATGACCCACTAACCTGCACCAACTTGATTGGAAACAGATGAGGAGATTTTCATGAATGTAAACATATATTTATACACACAGACACAGAGTTTTGGCCAGCGACTTTCAGAAAGCACTACGAAATGGAAATGTTAGTCCGTTTTTCCTACAATAATTTGCATTGAGCAGGTGAAGATAATTTACATTTAAAATAATAAAATAATAATAAAAGTAACCTTTATTTCACTTCCAGCAGATATTTTTACATTATTAAGTGAGGAAAAGCAATTAACGCAGTCAGATAAACACATATCAAATGAACATTTTGCCAAATAAAACAACAAAATCACCATCATAGCCAGAGGTACTTTACACACGGCTATGCTGGGAGAAGGCTGCTGCGTTTAGGATTAGCCCTGGCTGCCCTTACCCTCGGAGGTCTGCTGGTTGCTGAGGTCCTCTCCACTTCGAATTTTTTTTTTAAATTACGCATTTAAACGTCTAATGGGCCATATAGTAATGCTTAAAATCATAATGTTCTCTCCTCAAATTATCTTAAAACATTTCACGAGTACACAAGCACATGAGAACGCACAAGTACACATATTGAGAAACGGCCCCAGTTTTTGTGAATCATCCTCCGTCAGATTATTGTGGTCACTAACCTGTGTTTTCCTCCTGCAGAGCTTCCTGCCGCAGACTTTTTAAATAAACGCTTGTGAGAAATCTCACTCTCTGTCTGCCTTAAATACTGGGTCTGTTCTGTTCTGTTCTGGGTCTGTTCTGAGCCTTGACAAGGTCATCTTATTTTCTTCCTTAAATTAAGAGTATAAACACAAATTTTAAGACTTCGTGTGGACGGGGCCTGAGAATGCTTCCTGTGCTGCAGAGGTTGAGAGCCAGGGCAGAAGCTCAGATCCAAGGGAGAGCCGATGTTCTGTCAGAACAGCATACCTATCAATACGCATGCGCAAGACGTCAGATTTGCATTTATCCCTTTCGTTTTGTAAGAAAAATAGACTTTAAACTACCTCGACAGGCATGTATTCCTTTAGTCATGTATTGATCTCCTGCTGACAACTGCAGGATGCTATGAACGCAGAAAAGACTGCGTGCTCTATAAAGTTTTCAAAGACCAGATGCTGATATTCCCAAATTCAGGGTATGAGAAATATTCCTTGGCTGCATGTTGATAGGGATAATGATGGTATTCTTTTTTTTCACTTCTCCAAATACTTAACACAGGGAGATTTGTCAAGCTAAGAGTTTAAACCCGGCCGATTAAAAGCTGGACAGGAGGAGAGACGTTTTGATGTCCTCCATTTGGTCTGCCGCTAGAATGAAACATTGTTCTGCTGAACTCGAAGAACTCCTAACACTGATACTAATGTCATTTATAGTGTGAGTTTCATTTAGAGTAAATATTCTTCTTTTCATTCATGGTTATTCTTTCAGTTTATTTGTTTGAATTCATAAACAAATGTTTAAATAACAGATTTTGCATAAGAAAGATTTTTGTTCAGTGCATTTCAGACTAACAGCACTTTCATAATACAGGGCTAGCATTGATTGAGTTGGCATTGTTTAAAAATGATTTTTTATCTTTTATCCTTAATTTCAAATCTTTCTTTAACGGCACTTTAGTTCCAACAGTAGCCTTTGTTTGCAATAACAGAGGTCAAAGTTTTTCTGTAGTTTTTCACCAGGTTTGCACACACTGCAGGAGGGATTTTGGCCCACTCCTCCACTTAGATCTTCTCTAGATCAGTCAGGTTTCTCGGCTGTTGCTGAGAAACACAGAGTTTGAGCTCGCTCCAAAGATTCTCTATTGGGTTTAGGTCTGGAGACTGGCTAGGCCACGCCAGAACCTTGAAATGCTTCTTCCAGAGCCACTCCTTGTTTATCCTGGCTGTTTTCTTCAGTTCATTGTCATGTTAAGAGACCCAGCCTCGACCCATCTTCAATGCTCTAACTGAGGGAAGGAGGTTGTTCACCAAAATCTTGCGATACATGGCCCCGGTCATCCTCTCCTTAATACAGTACAGTCCCATGTGCAGAAAATCAGACCCAAAGCATGATGCTACACCCCAAAGGCCTCACAGTAGTGATGGTGTTTTTGGGATGGTACATACCATTATCTTTCCTCCAAGCATGGTTTGGAATTATTAGAGGTTAATTGAAAGGAGGGTGGAGACTGAACCAGAGTGAAGCAGAATCAGCTCCAGTGCCAGGACCATTACTGGTTCGATCCCCACAGTCTACACTCTGGGTCCCTGAGTAAAACCCTTAATCCCTGATTGGTCACCAGGTATCACACAGTAGCAGTCCACTTTCCCCAAGGAGAATTGTTTAAGATACGGAAGTAAATTTATCCATTGTGAGATCAATGATGTTCAATTTAATTATTCATGCACCTACAATGACAATTTGGGACCGCTCAATGATTTCTAATTGAGAGAATTTGCAGAATAGCCGGGTGTTCAAATACTTACAGTATTTTAATCTCTCTCTCTCTCTCTCTCTCTCTGCCCCCCCCCCCCCTCTCTCTCTATATATATATATATATATATGGTTCTATGGTTCAGTCTGTTAGATCAATCAGCTTGTCTCTAGTTGGGTCCTTCCCTCAGTCAGGAATCTGGGTGTGATTTCTGACACCTCCTTTGATGTGGCCAAGCTGTTTAATGCAGTTGTGAAACCAACTTCTTCTCATACCACCCTTTCCTGTCATGTTAAAGACCCTTATCTCTGTTTCAAAATCTGTTCCCTCAGGTTAAAGTGCTTAAGGTTTCGGGACATGCCAGAGCGTGATGTCAGTTTTTAGACATGTTTAGAAGAGGGTTTTACACTCTATGGACACTTCAGGAATTAATTAAGCCAACGCCACTCTGTGGTTTAAGCTGGATTTCATTAATTTCAACACTGGAATACTCTGTGGAGAAAAGGAGGAACATTACCTGTTACCGAGGCGATTACTGCACTTCTTGGTAACTTTTTTTGTAATGTTTACTGTAAAAACATACATCATTAAAATTCTTTCTACAGTTACTGACAGATTAAAGATAAAGTGGAGGATGGTGTTTTTTCAGTTTGAGCATCAAATTAATTATCTATCATTCTGGTGATATAAGGTTGTCCTATGTGCCGTCCACATTTTCACTTACCGGTGGTGAGTCTGACATAATGGGAAAAATGCTAATCTTCTTTGGAAAGTAAGCTTGTATGAGCGATGCAAACAGCAACTATGAAACAGATCGTTAACGAGGAGAAATGGGCTTTTGTATGCTGTTGAATGTGTTTAATAGGTATCCCCTTTCGCTAGCAGGTACAGGGTTGTTTCCAAAGTGGAGTGGGCGGGACTTTTCAAAAATTCACAAAAATCCTCCACTATACCTTTAATTATGTAAAGCTAAACCAAATTAAGAACTACATTAATGAAATATTGTAAGCACATGTATATGCATATGCAATCCTTAAAGAAGAGAGCAAAAGCACACAAAAAGAATAATTTTTTGCAAGTTTCACATTCGCATAAAAGCTTGGGACCAATGTGGGGCAAAACACAACCAAACAGATCACTGCTAATGCTGCTAACACTGCTTCCACATGAACGTGCATGCAGACAGGTCAAATTCTGATTCGTGGGTATCCTTCGGTGGTGCAGCGGTTAGCATTCACAACCCATATATATATGGAGGGCCAGCATGGCCGACCTGGGTTCGAATCTGACCTGTGGTCCCATCTCTCACCCTCTCTTGTACCCCCTTTCCTGTCAACCAACTGTAAAAAAAAAAAATGAGCCACCAATGTCGTAAATTCCTAAATATATATATTCTAATTCTTACTTTGACTGGTTCCAACATTTAGATCAAGAGACAAACCATCACACATCAGGGCCTGGAGAGAGCTAAGAAAGGGTATCCAACAGATAAAGCACAGACACCAGGGACATAACAGACCAAAAGGGAATATTGAACAGCATTTTAGTCCTGATCCAGCTTTGCCTGATGCATTAAAGCTTTATAAATGCTTTGACCTTCCATGCAGCAGGAGGTCAGAATATTTTCCAGCGTTTTTTTGTTTTTTTTTTTCCGAATACCAGCTTCTCAGCCTTTAGCCACATGAAGTGAGCTCTTTTCAACCCCAATAAGGCTGCAGGTCCAGACATGGTGTCAGATCGGACCCTCAACCCACATGGTAACCAACTAGTGGATTTCTTTCTGTACAACTTCAACCTCCCCCTATAGCATCTCTGTCTGCCTGAAATCCTCCATCATTGTACATCTTCTTATAAAACAAAACACCCCCTGCCTCAGTGATTATGACACTGTTGTTCAGACCCCAGCCTTCATGAGGTACATAAAGGATGTGGTCACTGCTGGCCTGGACAGCCGGCAGTTTGCCTGGATGGGGATCACTTGATGGAGGATGGTGTCTTGTTAGCACTCCAGCTCTGACTGCACATCCTGACACCTACATTAGGATGCTTTTGGAAGTCTTCAACTCAGCCTTAGACGCCATCCTTCCTGATACTCTGACCCTGAAACTCCTCAACCTGGGCTTATCTGCGGCGGTTTGCTCCCGAATCAGTGACTCCCTCACCAACAGGCCTTAGGTGGGGCAACTCACATCTGCCCCACTGATCCTCAACACACGGATTGTGTTCTTAGCCCTGCTTTCTTTGCCATCAAGGAACAGGAGAGGAAAAATCTAGCGCAGGTGGTGGTGGCAACTTTCAAATTCAGACTTGGCTTATGTAACACAAGTGCAGTAAGGGCCGACAGATTGGCACAGAACCCACCACCCAAGCCATGGTCTGTTCGTCCCACTTCCATTTGGAAGGCGGTTCATTAAACCTAGAACAAACAGGATTAAAATCAGTTTCTCTCCCAGAGCTGAAAAGGGAATTACCCCTGTGTAGAGAACGAAACAGTCAATTTCATGAAGAATGGCCGTTCATAGACTTGTTCTGTAGTAATGTTTTTTAGCTGCTATAAGTGATCCACTTTTCCTCCTGACTTACAAATTACATTGTCAAATATGTTTTTTTGTTTATCTCTTACTTTTCAAGGAATTTCTAAAGACTTCCAATGTTAATTTCTCTGCAAAGCATTTTAATTTTGTCTGTGAATTAAGAGAGTTAATTATGAGTTAAGTGGCTCGACCAAAATTTTTCTCCGAGTCTGTAATGACAATAACGATTCTGATATAGAGTTCCTCACATAAAGTGAGAACCAATTCAGAACTGATGTTAAGATAGTGGACTCTTATGAAGAGGAAAATTAAACAGGGTTAGATTAACAACAATGATGATGAACGCTTATGTCTTTTGGAGTACAGGGGATGCTCAATTAGAAGCGGTGTGGTGATATAGTAAGCCATATTCTATATCGTAGTTTGTTGCAGAAGCTTATCTACCAAGGAGCTGTAGTGCCTTAGTTAAGCTCCTGGGAAAGGCTAGCAGTGTTCCAGGAAGCCACCTCCAGCTAGGTCAGGTTTGTGGGAGACCAAAGGACTCTGGTAAAAATAACATCACTGCTTAAAAATATCTCCAATGTAATTGTTGCATAGCTGGAAAACTCTTTAGGGACGAACTGCTGCATCTTAGGTGCACAAAGGAGCCTTATCACAGATCCTTCTTCCCACCAGCTGTTAGCGTTATTTATAATCGGTGATTCAAACAAGCTCAAAAGCTTTAGATATACATATGGCTCTCAGAAACTAAATTCATATTCTAAATTCAGCTAAATGTAGATTTCCGGAGCTAAATTCAGGAATCTGAAAAAATTAAATTAAAGATTTTATTTACAATGTAGGGAATAATAACTTCAGTATAGCAGCTTCAGTAGTGTCTGGTGGAGAGGTACAGGTAGAAAGATGGGCTGGCAAAATAAGAAGGGATTCTTGAATTCAGACGCACATTGCTTACTGTGTTTTCATCCATGGGTAATTTAATGGGATCCTGGTGACTATAGGATTGCTTGATTTTAGATTGATTTTCTAGCTGGACTCAAGCGGAAGGAGAGCAGACTGAGGTCTGGGGTCTAAACTGAGTTAATGTGAGATGGATTAGATAGGTGGCAGGCAAATGATTGGGGAATAAAACTGAAGTATTGTTGACAAATCTGTCATGGAGAGAATTGTGTCAGTCGGTGGGAATTCTAATGACAATGGAAGAGACACAAATTGGGAGGCCCCTCAACTAGAGAAAAGTCAGTAAACAAACATGAATTTAATTTTTGTTTGACTCTTTCAAGCCTTTTGAGCTTTAATTCACTTAGATTCAGTTTATATAGCCTGGATTTACAGCACGTCATTTCAAGGCAATTCACAAAAACAACTTAATCAGATCATCACGTTAGATTAAAGGTTCAAAGTTTTCTATCCAATAAAAATCAACTTATTGTATAAAGCAAGAGGTTTTGCAGCAATCCGTCTTCTGGGATGAGCATGTAGAAATGGTAGATATTCGTGTGGATTGTGTCATTGACTCTACAGCAATCCATCACACTGAGAGCTCATGCTGTAACAGTGGAGAAGAAAAACTCCCTTTAAAGAGGAAAACACCTTCAGCAGAACCAGAATCAGGCTGCGAGTGAGTTGCCTTCTGCTAAGGCCGAAGACAAAAGCAGACATACAAGAATGTGGCAATGTGTGCAATAGAGGGCCTGGATCCCACATACTCCTGGGTGAAAGTTTTGAGTGCTGACCAGTGAGCCAAAGGGACATCCCTGTGGCCAAGTAGCCAGGATGCATCACCAGTTAGAGGCTTAACAACAGGACTATACTAAGTGAGCCCTCCATTGCGCACCTTGCTACAAAATGTGCTGATCTACAAATACTTTCTAAATACTTTTTAAACTAGTTCCACGGGTAGCTCTGTCTGGGAAAGAAAGAGTTAATCAGATGAGCTCAGAACCAGTCTCATGTCAAATAGATGAAATACAGAAAAGCCACTTAGGCTACGTTCACACTGCAGGCCTTAATGCTCAATTCCGATTTTTTTGTGAAATCGGATTTTTTTGCGTGTCCGTTCACACTTCCAAGTATATGCGACTTGTATGTGATCTGCTGTGTGAACTGAAAGCGTTCAACCAAAGTGTCCCGCATGCGCACTCGAGGACGCGATGACGTCACATGTAGCAAGCGTCCTCAGTGTTTGCGGAAGTAAACATGACTCGTAATACCGCAGCGTATATTGCGTTCTTTAAGTTCTTCTCCAACAGGAGCAGGCACATTACGAACGAAATCTTTTTAAGAAGATCAAAAAGAAAGAGAGCCAGGTTCCGGTAAGACCCTTCGAGTTTGGTCTGAATCGAGCTATCTTTCCAAATATGAATTAAGTCAGCAACCTCACTTTCTCTCCATTGACTGCTCTCTGTGTTATCTTCCGCAATGGTTGTTAGTTTTTCCTGCCTCCGCTTAGTAGGACGCAGATTAGTAACGTTTAGTAACATTTGTCAAGTATCAATGACGTGTAGGTCGGATGAATGCGACCTGGCCGTACAGACACAGGTCGCATTTGAAAAGATCAGATACGTATCGGATTCAGGACCACATATCCAAGTGGCCTGGGTCGCATTTGAAAAAATCCGATCTGTGTCGTTCAGACTGTCATAAAAAGATCTGATACAGGTCACATATGGGCAAAAAAATCGGAATTGGGTCACTTCAGGCTGCAGTGTGAACGTAGCCTTAGTCACAGTAAAAGCTGAGCCCATAGCTGTGTCTCGGAGAGAGCATGACTAAACACTGAAAAACAGGCCAAGCTCCAACATCTATAATCTAAGGTGTTGATGGCAGCAGCACAGTTGATATTTCTCTACAATACGGAGAAGCAAATTTCAGGAAATGGACATTGGTCATCTCTACTCTGTCTGGTTCAGTTTTGCTTGCTCTCCACAAGAGGTCTTCTGTGTTGGGCATGCCATCTCCTGCTGCACCTTCCCACAGGTGCAACTCCTGTCACAGCTGCCTGCTATTCTTAATGCTATTCTTTGTTTTTGTCAGTGATCAAATTTGAATAACCTTTGTTCATGCATCTTCTTCTGTCACCTCACCCCTCCTTAATTGAACTATGACGTGAAGGACCAGTAACTCCTCACCATCAAGGTTGCACTTGAGGAGTGGCTGCATTGGTTAGAGGGTGTTATGTTGGAGTGCAGAGTGTTGGAGGGTAGAGTTGTGTTGGCTTGGTACATAAGAGATCAAAGAAATCATCGCCTGTGCTCTTAGGAAGGAACCAAAACCCAGACCCCTTCCACAGACTACCATCTATGTCCCTTCATCTGTCGGTTATCAAATCATTCATTGATTCCATGCTTCTACATTGACCTAACACCCTGGCAAATGACCTGTACTTCTATAGTGTCTTTTCAAGTCAATTAAACTACATTTGATTATTTACCCATTCACAGCAATGGTGGCAAACCACCCTTGTTCCGATTGGTCCATCCCTATATTCTCCCCTAAAATGTACTGCCCATCCATTTCCAAAGACTTGATAGAGGACATCCTAGCCTGCTCCATTTGTTCCCGCAACAAGACCAACAAAAATAACACAAGACAGATTACTTCTGACTCCCGTGTTAGAGAACAAATGTCTATAATGTAAGCAGGCCAAGCCCCCTCTGACGTCATCTCAATTTAAAAACACAACCCAAACTCCTACCATCCTTTTTCCCCTGTGACCTCTGGATCTGTTAGGTGAGACACACCAGTCCTCAGCTCAAGCCATATTACATGGCCGCACCCTCGGGAGAAGGGACTGTGTTTGCTGTAAAAGCAGGCTGCTTCTGCCTACGATTCAGAGAGAACTAAACGTAGTCTTCTAATCGTGACCCCCCTGCTCTGATGCAGACAAAAAAAACTAACAGATTTTTGCCTGGTCATCCCTTGTTTGCAACCCACAGAAACGTCCTGGCCCGCTGTTTGCCGAGGTACCACCCCACTGCTTCTGCTGCTGATTTGAAGCTGTGCAGCTGAGGAGATGCTCTGAGGAGATGTGAAGATATTGCTGCTTTAAGTGATCTATTTAAGCCCTGCAGATCTTTCCCTGCTTTTTGCATCAGACTAATTAAACTATCTCCAAGAGGTGCCTTTGGACCTAGTGAATTGGGTTTCTGAGCTGAGCTTACAGAGGTACAACAGATGCTTACAGAGGTACTCTAAGCTCGGGTGAGGTAAGGATAGATGTTTTTACATCTGTTGTATCTTGTGTTTTTCTGAACAAAGCTTTATGGTTTCCAAAGGCTGGTTTTTAAGTACGTCCTGAACTGAATGCAACCCAGTCTCATGGGAAAATGTACCCCCACTACGTTGGTCCACACTGCAAAACGTAGTGGAGGTACATTAATGGCCATTTTTTTGTGGTACTGTTACGTTTCTTCTGCCTATATGCTTTCTATTGTTTTACGTCCTAGTCACGTGACTTTCAAGATTCCAGCTGGGAGAAGAAAAAAACATATATATGGCCGACATTTGCTCATTTTTTTGTGGAAAGATTAATGACATGAGTTTGTTTTTGCATTAAAATTAGTTTTGATTACATTTCTAGTGAGAAATGTATAGTTTGTTGCCAGAATATTTACTCAGGGAATGTACATATTCACTTGCTTGTTCGTTTCTTGCAAAGATTTTTCAAGATAATGTGAAACTGTAACATTTTGGTATAAACATGGCTGAGATTTCTCTAACTTTTAGTGGAAAAATCAATAATTTCAATCAGTTTCTGCATTTAAATGGGTTTTGATTACATTTATAGCGAGAAGTGTAGGGTTTATTTACATAATATTTACTTCGTGAACATACATAATCACCCGCTTGCTAGTTTTTGCTACGTTTTTCGGATCTCGTCAGGATTATGTGAAATTGCAACGTTTTGGCTGCTACCCATCGCCTAGCATTTAGCTGCCGCCCCGATTCAACATTGAATTCTTTGTGATTTAACTCCATCTGACGGATCAAACCCTCGCCACTGCGTGCGTTGCGTCTGAGGTTGATTTTCAGATCAATGTATTACGTCGTGGCATACGGGAGAAACTAATTAAACTAGTTTAAAAAAAGGATCATGGGTTAAGATCGGATGTGTTTTATTTGGAAATCTACCGGATCCTTTGTGCATTTAACTTCCTGTTTGTTGCGATCTCATTGATGGGTTTTGACCAGATTTTGAACAAAGAGGAACTAAAAAAAAACTAAAAACAATTTGAATACACAACCAGCATATCTGGAATCAGTGACAGAGAGCGACTGGGACCAGAAGTTGATTAATTTCTCCCTATTGATTTCCATTCAAAATGTTTTCGATCCCACCGGGCTCTAGGGAAGGGGCGGGCATACCGCCACCTACTGTTCATGAGTGTGTAGCAACATTGTTTTACATCTATTAAATTCTATTTTTTAATTTTGTATTCTGAAGATAAATAAATAATGCTTTCCTTAATCTATAAATATCTTTTATATTTCCTTTATTTCCCAATAATCCTTTAAGACTCCATTCTTGGCCTGTCCTTTCAACTCTTTTCAATTTCTTCCTTTCAGGTCCAGATGTTTTACATTTCATCAATACGTGTTATACATTTTCTATCTCTCCACATCCTTCACATTTATCATTATTTTTCCTCCCTATTAAGTATAAATTGTCATTTAAATAAGTATGACCTACTCTTAATCTGATCATTATTATTTCTTCCCTTCGGTTTCTCTCATTAATATTTCTATTTAATACTGACTTTTGTGCTTTATATAACCTTCTTCCTTTTTTATCTTCATTCCACCTTTTTTGCCATTTTTCAATTCCTTTCCTCTTAATAAATGATTTTCCTTTCCCTAAAGGAATTGTAATTTTTATTGCCTCCTCTAATTGCTAATTTGTCTACTACTACTACATTTTCCCACTTTGACCTTTTAAGGTTAGCATATTGACCAAAAGCTGACACCAAAAATAAAGCAATCGATTATTTACAACAATATGCTACATTTAATGAAGACTAATACAGATTTTACTCTCTTATAAAAATTAGTTTTAGGTTTTATAGGGGAGAGTTTGTATCGGCAGTCATCTGGGAATCTTTTATGTATTTACTGGTAAAGAACAACCTCTCAACCCATTTAATGTAAATGTTGCGTCAAACCAGAAAGTTATTTGAAAAGCATAGATGCATAAATATATGCATAGCTTTAACAAGGGCCTCATGAAGGTCTGTTCTGTTCTTCTCTTTTGGAGAATATAGACATTGTGGGCATTCATTTCCCTGATAAGGTGAAGATTCTTAGACATCCAGGTCATAATCATTCCAAAAAAACAAACAAAAAAACTTTGGACTTTGTTTTTCAAGTTTTAAGACTTCCCATTCAGGACGTTTTTCAATTCAAAATTACAGTAGCCCAACAAATCCTTGTTTTGGCTAAGAAAATATGCAAATTGAACCTGATGCCTGATCCCAATAGCTTGACTCTGAACCGAATTTGATCCCTATTACTTTTTGGCCACATGCACATTATTGTGCTGCCTGGTCAACCCTAAGAAAATGTTCTGGAACTGCCACTGAACTGACACCCAATGCATGGAGGGTAACCCAAAAAGGGCCATTGTTAGAGAAACTGGGTGCCTACAAAGTGCTGTTTTCAAGCTAATTAATGGAAAGTTAGGTGGAATGAAAAGTAGACAAATAACAATTACAATTCCTTTAGGGAAAGGGGAAGGAAAATCATTTATTAAGAGGAAAGAAATTGAAAAATGGCACACAAAAAAAAGGTGGAATGAAGATAAAAAGGAAGAAGGTTATATAAAGTACAAAAGTCAGTATTAAATAGAAATATTAATGAGAGAAACCGAAGGGAAGAAATAAAAATGATCAGATTAAGACTAGGTCATACTTATTTAAATGACAATTTATACTTAATAGGGAGGAAAAATAATGATAAATGTGAAGGATGTGGAGAGATAGAAAATGTATAACACGTATTGATGAAATGTAAAACATCTGGACCTGAAAGGAAGAAATTGAAAAGAGTTGAAAGAACAGGCCAAGAATGGAGTCTTAAATGATTATTGGGAAATAAAGGAAATATAAAAGATATTTATAGATTAAGGAAAGCATTATTTATTTATCTTCAGAATACAAAATTAAAAAATAGAATTTAATAGATGTAAAACAATGTTGCTACACACTCATGAACAGTAGGTGGCGGTATGCCCGCCCCTTCCCTAGAGCCCGGTGGGATCGAAAACATTTTGAATGGAAATCAATGGGGAGAAATTAATAAACTTCTGGTCCCAGTCGCTCTCTGTCCCTGATTCCAGATATTATGGTTGTGTATTCAAATTGTTTTTTGTTTTTTTTTAGTTCCTCTTTGGTCAAAATCTGGTCAAAACCCATCAATGAGATCGCACCAAACAGGAAGTTAAATGCACAAAGGATCCGGTAGATTTCCAAATAAAACACATCCGATCTTAACCCATGATCCTTTTTTTAACTAGTTTAATTAGTTTCTCCCGTATGCCACGACGTAATGCATTGATCTGAAAATCAACCTCAGACGCAACGCACGCAGTGGCGAGGGTTTGATCCGTCAGATGGAGTTAAATCACAAAGAATTCAATGTTGAATCGGGGCGGCAGCTAAATGCTAGGCGATGGGTAGCAGCCAAAACGTTGCAATTTCACATAATCCTGACGAGATCCGAAAAACGTAGCAAAAACTAGCAAGCGGGTGATTATGTATGTTCACGAAGTAAATATTATGTAAATAAACCCTACACTTCTCGCTATAAATATAATCAAAACCCATTTAAATGCAGAAACTGATTGAAATTATTGATTTTTCCACTAAAAGTTAGAGAAATCTCAGCCATGTTTATACCAAAATGTTACAGTTTCACATTATCTTGAAAAATCTTTGCAAGAAACGAACAAGCAAGTGAATATGTACATTCCCTGAGTAAATATTCTGGCAACAAACTATACATTTCTCACTAGAAATGTAATCAAAACTCATTTTAATGCAAAAACAAACTCAAGTCATTAATCTTTCCACAAAAAAATGAGCGAATGTCGGCCATATATATGTTTTTTTTCTTCTCCCAGCTGGAATCTTGAAAGTCACGTGACTAGGACGTAAAACAATAGAAAGCGTATAGGCAGAAGAAACGTAACAGTACCACAAAAAAATGGCCATTAATGTACCTCCACTACGTTTTGCAGTGTGGACCAACGTAGTGGGGATACATATTCCCATGAGACTGGGTTGCTGAATGCTAATGCTCATAGAGCCAGTTTCACTCCTTTTGATTGCATCTAAGGTCCCCCTAAATTCATAAAACCTGAACCATCCTAGACACTCCGGCACCAATGATCTGCATCAATAGAAAGTAAACATACTTGTGTGAAAATGTAATTAGTAGAAATCAGACGTAGGGAGAAAAATAAGTAATGGAGTAAAGTATAGATACCTAAAAAGTGTACTTAAGTACAGTAATAAAGTATTTGTACTTCATTACTTGACACCTCTGCTGGTTAACAAACCCATACAGTGTCTCAACCAGGATATAGACGCCAGTCTCTGCTACCTGACATCTAACCCATCTAACTGAAATCAGTGCATTCCATGGATCAAGTACATGTGCAACTGAAAGGTACATCTACTGCCACCGATTACCCTCCTTTTGTAATCTCCCCGGGTAACCGGCCACGACTCTTTGCATCTGATGAAATTGAGATCTCAGTTATGTCGGAAAGTCACCACATGCAGCCAGTGGCGGCTGGTGGAAAATATTTTTGGTGGGGCTGATATAGCCTAGTGTATGTCTGCAACTAATCCAGAATAAGAATTCAATTAAAAAATTGGAAATTAAATACAATTTAACAGTAATGATTTAATTTACTATATAATAACAGTAACAGTGTTGATTTTGGTCACTGTGACGGGGTTCTTTTGCCTCCAAGAATCCAGGCTCAGTCGGGTTACCGGTGTTGGTGATTTATTGTGCTCAAAAACTCAAAACAGGGTGCAAAGGAAACTAAACATATACAAGATCCTCTGGGCCTCAGCCTCCCTCCAGTTACCAGCAATGTAACAAAGAAACAGAAAACAAAAATGGCCGCTCTTCTTCCCACAGCCCTCATTAAATAGTTTAAGCCCCTCCCCTCAGGCTCTCTTATTTCTGATTTCTTCTCATAAATCAGTTTTGTCCATATATTACCTCCACAAACAATTGATGTACAAAAACAAATAATTTTTACAACTTAATTCTTTTACACAGATTCATTGACTTATTCAATTACACCAAACTGGGTTTGAACCCAGCAAAGACGCAGCCAGACTGAAGATGACAAGTCCCCGTAGCATAAACACGTACACACACACACACCCACCCACACACACACACACGGCTAACCCCACTGAAATATTAAGTGTGCACCCTCAATATGCCAGCAGGTAACCAGGAACAGCTTGTGTGTTTTAAGTTCATGGAGCTACTGATCTCAGCGCGAGTGTATTGGTCCGCACAAGCACAGTATAACAGGAATGTGTGTGTGGCGCGCAAAGTTAGAGAGTTTTTTTTAAGTATCGAGGTGGATTCGTCACAGTCACAATAACCATGACAGGAAATTTTCATATCCTACAACAGGGATGTTCTTCTGGCGAACGGGTAGATAAATAAGGATCTCACCGAATTTGGTGGAAGCTGCATCTCGCTCGTTACATTCGCCATCTTCCCTCTAATTGTCTGCACCTGCGCTTGGGTGCAGAAGCCTGTTAAAGTGCAGTATTTTCAGAGCCCCAGGACCATAAAATTCTGAGACGCTGATTGGCCATTAAATTCACCTAGCAATAGTACATGATTGGCAGATTCTCTGCACATGTGGGGCTGTCTGATCAGCGCCCCAAGACAGAGACGGTAGGAGTCTGTCTGTGGAAATCCTCAAATGAATGACAGTAGATAGGGAAATGTAGTTTATATAATTTGATTTGCTTATAGGTACACACTCTAGAGAGTAAAACTGACATTTATGAGTTAATTTCTAAAAATATATATTTACGTTTCTCTCTTCTTATCAGGGAGGGCGGTGCCCCAGCGCCCCCTATGGGCCGGCCGCCACTGCATGCAGCGCTATGGAAATATCTGGAACAATACCCTTGCTGCTCTTAACTGTACCTCAAAATATGAATTTTACACCAAAAAGGCAGTCCAGCTCCTGAAACCAATCAGGGCAACAGGTTTGGCTTTCACCACGTGACAAGTGTGAATTCTCAGTAATCCTGGTTATGGCAATCACAAGCAGGCTTAAATTGGAAGGCAACCAGACTTTTGCTCAGTTTTATTGAAGACTTTTCAACACCTACCCTAGAGTCTTTGTCAATTCTGTTGGCCTGCACCAGAGCTGTCTCAGGTTGCAGCGCTGATGTATTTCAACAGTTATTCAACTCAGCTCCTTAGAGGACCATGACTCAGAATCACAGGTAAACATTTACTCATACTTATTGAATCTGAAATCCTTATTTTACAAGCCATCTTAGTGGTCTGTGTTTTTCAGAGATAAGCAGGAGATGAAGAGCTGCATTTAAACATGAAACAGATTCACTATAACATGCAATATGCAATAAAATCTGTCTCAGAGATATTCTACAAGAAAAAAAGTTATTCCATATTCGAATTGCATCATATCTTTTTGTATTTTGTATTTCAGTAAGATTCAGAAATAGCTAATATAATCCATCCATCCATCCATCCATCCATCCATCCATCCATCCATCCATCCATCCATCCATCCATCCATCCATCCAGTAATTAATAGAATAGAATGGAATTCAACTTTACTGTCATTACATGGTCGTTGTGTGTAATGCCTCCCAGAGTGCAGCAGTCAGAAGAGTGTGTGTCCAGGGTAAGTGGAGTCTTTGGTGATTTTCCCAGCCCTTATCAAACACTGCTTCCTGTAGATGTCCTTGATCGCAGGGAGCGATACCCCAGCGATGCCTGGGCAGTTTTCACCAACCTCTGCAATGCCTTTCGGTCCGAGGCAGAGCAGTTCCCGTACCAAACTGTGATACAGTTGGTGAGGATGCTCTCAATGCTGCAGCGGTAGAAGTTCATGAGGATCTCTGAGGACAGATGGTTCTACCTCAGGGTCCTCATGAAGAAGAGGCGCTGGTGCGCCTTGTTGATGAGTTTGGAGCAGCTGGACATCCAGGTCACGTCCTTGGAGATGTGGACTCCCAGGAACTTGAAGCTGTCCACATTCTGTACCGTTGTCCCCTTGATGTGGATGGGTGGTGTGGGTCAGCGTTCCTCCTGTAGTCCACAATGAGCTGCTTGGTCTTTTTGGTGTTCAGCTGCAGGTTGTTTGTGTAGAACCACTCAGCTAGAAGGTCTGGCTCCTCCTTGTAGGCAGACTCATTGTTGTCTCCGAAGAGGCCGATCACCGTGGTGTCGTCTGCAAACTTGATGATGGTGTTTGATCCACAGACACGTCTGCAGTCGTGTTTGGGGAGGGAGGAGAGGAGTAGAGCGTGGTTTAGGGTGTTTAGGGTGTTAAGATTATCAATCACCCTTCACACCCCCACCATAGACTGTTCTCCCTGCTGCCCTCTGGGAAGAGGCTTCGAAGCATCTCATGCAGGACCAGCAGATTCTGAAACAGCTTCTTCCCCACCACCATCGGACAGCTGGACTGTTGGAAAAACTGTACATCATGTCACAGACTCTGCATCAAACTGACAACACCAAACCAAAATCAGTTTTCTCCCACATTGTTTATATTTGATCACTGCTGCACTTTAAGAAATAGAAATGTCATGAAAGCTGTAGAAAACGAAATTTCGTTTTGTATACACTCTCTGTATACAAAATGACAATACAAGTTGTTTTAGTCTAAGTCTGATGGTGGATGAGAAGTCCAGTCAGACATGTTGGGGCCGACTGGTCAAGCAACCAGTTACACATGAGTTAACTGATGCTGAGTGCTGAGGTCTGTGAGTTTGGTAATGATCCCATACTATTTTATATATATATATATATATATATATATATATATATATATATATATATATATATATATATATATATATATATATATATATATATATATATATATATATATATATATATATATATATATATATATACAATAGTAAAGAGAATTTGCCTAGCCCTGATCCCTGTGGTTTTCCACAGGTAACCCTGGAGCATGAGGAAGATTTATCATTAATGTGAACGAACTGAAATAACTTACTTTACACTTTGCTTTTATCATACTTTCAACTATTTTCAATACTCTTTCAGTCTCAGAAACCCAGCGTATGTCTCCAGCAGCCATAGAGATCAGGGGTAGTTTGACCCTAGACCAGCCACAATGTTAGGGCCAACAGGATAACCATGCAGGCATGTGATTTAGAGCAGCAAATAATTTCCTCTTGTATTTTTCTGTACTTTGGTAACAAATAATCCAGAGAAAAACTCACACGTTGCTTTTTCAACCCAGGAGATTCTTAGATGCAAAAGGACAGACTCAAATCATCATATAGGTTTTTTTTTTAAACTTTCTACAAAGAAATTATAGCCCCATTTACTCTGTTGTCCTTCAATCTGGTGCAAATGGACTCTGCCTTTAAGTCATTTAACACAAGCAGAACACTTGGCGGCTCTGTGGAACAGCTAGTAGCCAATTGCAAGGACTTTTTCAGCCTTTAGTTAGACATTTTCATTTGTTGTAAATGAGTTATATTAAGAAATAAAGACTTCAAAAATATAAAAAAGGGGCAAAATGTATTTTGGGAACCAAATAAACATCATGGACTCAGCGCTCCCACTGTTGGTGATTGCCATCTGATTAACACGAGACTTTGTTGAACTGTCTCAGCGGTAAGCAATGATGTTAACTTCCTACCTGCAGGGGGTTAGAGACATAAATCTTGCTTTTAACTTTGTCACTTTTTTCCACAGGCATGTTCTCACTTGAAAAACCTCTGAATCTTTGAAGCTGTCCGAAAATAAAAATCACATGCTTCAGCCCTAACCCAGGCTGAAATCCCAGACTTAAAGGAGCGCACACTGGTTTTATCACTGCCAAAATCCAAGACTGAGTCGCAAACCGGAGCAAGATGTGTTCTGATATTTAGAAAAAATAAAATATTTCTGTGGGATTTGGTTTCGCTTTATTTTTCCTCTCTTTACTTGTTGAGCAGTTTTTTTCCCACGTCTTTCTGTCTGTGTTTTGATTTTTCCAGCGTTTACGTTCCCTCGTGTGTTTTTTATTCCTGTGTTTTTCGGCGTCTGTCCACAGATCACTTCAGACTTGTTAGTTTGCGTTTCCGATGCCCCCCTCTTGTTTGACCCTGGCATGCTGCATGTACAATAGCAAACAGAGGCGAAGGATGGTTTTCCCTATGCTGGTAAACCGCTACAGGTATGGTGTCCTGGCGTTTCGGGGATACCATATGGAGAAGCTTCTTGCCTGTCAAAGCAGCTTTGCTCTACAAAAAGCAGATATGGGGATGGTGTCGTATTTGCATGAATAAACATTAATAAATCAGGCCATCATCTGCGAATCGGCTGCATTCTCAGTTTGTTGTAATGGTTGGAAGGGTGATGTAGACAGTCACCAGGCATCACCCACAGAATAGCAGCAAACCCAACAGGAAAAACAGCCCCCCCCCCCCCCCCCCCCACCTCCAGAAACTGTTAGGCTGCAACAGTTTGAATTTAATCCTATTGTCCTAAGCCTGTGATGAAAGGAATTTGAGTTTATATTAGTTTTGAACATATAGTCATTTGCTACAGTTTATTCTTTGTCAAGCTGATCTGTTGGTGATTGTTTCATATGTTTAAAAGTCACAAAATATCACTTTAATATAATTTTTATTTTGTGTCACAAAGGCCATTTTTTTCACATTTCATGTGAATAATAAAAAAACAGGTCCAAAATGCAAATCGGATATTTTTCTATCCTTTAAAGCTGGGGTCTTATACAGGGGGTCTGTGGCCCTCCTAGGGTCCACGGAGGAACTGCATGGGGGTCGCGAAAGTTTTGGTTGATTAGACTTTTTATCTATATTCCCTGATGTAATTTTTTCCACTAATTGAAATGTCTTTAAATCCACATTAACGTGAATTTGACACACTGTAGTAAACAGATAAATGGAGGCAGAAGATGTCTTTCAGTCATCAATGCACACATTCAGCGACACACAGGAGCTCTTTCAAGCTGGGCACCGTTTCATTCACAACACCTGTCCCATCAACCAGGAATTAGAATCAGAAATACTTTAATAATCCCAGGAAATTACTTTCATTATATTACTCCATCTGTAATAGAGTGACTATATGACCAGTCTGATATTACACAATTTCACACAATATTTATAATTAGGGGGTCTCCGCTCCAGCTCGCCATCAGTTTGTTTTCAGTTTGGCCTAGAAAACGTTGAAGACCCCTGATTTAAGGGACTTTACCTGACCGTGCAAATTCACTTTATGTTTATATGTTTAGGTTATGCATGGCTGGAATAAACAGGAAGTAGAGATAGCAAACTAGCACGCCCTTCAGATCATTAATGGACTGAATTTTCAATAAATGAGTTGCATTAAGTAAAGTTTTATTCTCATGGCAGCTGAAAACAGGCGAAGGAAAATTGTTTCTAATGTGACACTGGCAGAGAAAAAAGTTGATTGGTCATGTAAGGTAAATATTTGCTACGTAACAACTTATTCGACAAATGTGTTTCCACTCCTCTTATGTGCCAATTTTTCTTTCCCCAAAAAAGTCAACAAAACACTTCAAGCTAGTGCAAACAAATCTTTGTTAAATTTAGTCAGTGATTTTGATTTTTGCTGTTTTCATCGAGTGCAAAACATAGAAATTATTCAAACATCTCTGCAGTTTTAAGCTGAGATGCAAACCTGAGTTACATTTCAATTCAATTCAGTTTATTTCTATAGTGCCAATTCACAACACATCATCTCAAGGCACTTTACAGTTCACCAGATCATCCAGTCAAATTAATTCAAAGTTTTCTATCTAAGGAAAACCAGGTGATTGCATCGACTCATTGACTCAAATGCAATCCCTCACACATAAACAGGCAGACTGGACCCACATGGGGCTAATGGCTGCTTTTTACTCATAATAAACAAAATCATCTGTAAAGAACCAGCAGATTATATGAGGTTGACAAACTGCAGAAATATTATAATATATAGGATGAAAAAAAATAGAATAAAGAACCCAGTATAGAGTCCTGATGTGCACCAACTAAACAAAAATTATGTCAGCAATGCAAAATAAAATAAAAAACCTTGCTTTTCTTTTCCTTGTGTCTGTTGCGTGTTGTTTGTCGTCAATAACAGCTGATATTCAGAGCAGAGATTTTTAATCTGTGTGTTGCTCATACATAGGACCTTCAGGACCTATTTGACAGATGTGTTAAACATACTGGGACTGTTGGGGGAAGTGCTGCACAAACATTTTAGCTATGTGAAACACAAACATTCATTTGAGAGCCGGAGCGACCTCGGGGGTTAGAGCGGGAGTTACTGACTAACTGCTGTTTTGCCATCCTCAGGCTTCTGCATCTGTGGTGGGAGGTTAGTGGTGGAGGGTGCGGTTCTGGGAACAAAGTTGGTTTTTAGTCTGTTTGTAAATCCGTATTGTTGTCTGTGGTTGAGCTTTCTCTGCCCAAACAACCCACCACCGACACCTGCACACACAAAATTGGTCACAGTTGCTGTGGGAGTTCGCTGTGCTCTGATTAAACCCAAACATTGGACTTTACTGAGCATGCCTCTTAGCCTGAGGCTTACCTGCAGTAAACAGACAACTTATTGTTGTTTTTATAGAAAGACATTGGCATGCCGGAAGTTTCTCTCAGATTTCACAGAACAGATCTCCATGAGAAGACAGAAAAAAGCAGGCATCAAGAACCTCTGGACTCAACAGAGAAAACAAACATACATACACCCATTCATCTATCTATCTATCTATCTATCTATCTATCTATCTATCTATCTATCTATCTATCTATCTATCTATCTATCTATCTATCTATCTATCTATCTATCTATCTATCTATCTATCTATCTATCTATCTATCTATCTATCCATCCATCCATCCATCCATCCATCCATCCATCCATCCATCCATCCATCCATCCATCCATCCATCCATCCATCCATCCATCCATCCATCCATCCATCCATCCATCCATCCATCCATCTACACTGCCTGGCCAAAATAAAGTCGCCACCTGGATTGAACTAAGCAAATAGGTGCGAGCCTCCTATTGGATAATTACTGCATGGGCCATTATCTTTCAGCTGGCAACAAGTTTTTTAACCCCAACTGGTGCAATGACTTGCTTCTCATTTCCTAAACAACCATGTCGAAACACATCCCGTGGTCGTGGAAAAGATGTTAGTCTGTTTTGAGAAGGGTGAAATCATTGGAATGCATCAAGCAGAGAAAACATCTAAAGAGATTGCAGAAACTACTAAAACTGGGTTAAGAACTGTCCAACGCATTATTAAAAACTGGAAGGATTGTGGGGACCAATCATCTTTAAGGAAGAAATGTGGCCGGAAAAAAATCACGGCGATCACTTAAACCAAATCAAATCAAATCAAAGAAAAACAACAGTAGAACTCAGGGCTATGTTTAATACTGAAAGTAAGAGCATTTCCACACACACAATGCGAAGGGAACTCAAGGGATTGGGAATGAACAGCTGGATAGCCGTAAGAAAACCACTAATCAGTGAGGCTAACCGGAAAAAAAGGCTTAAATTTGCTTCGGAGCATAAAGATTGGACTGTGGAGCAATGGAAGAAGGTCATGTGGTCTGATGAGTCCAGATTTACCCTGTTCCAGAGTGATGGGCCAATCAGGGTAAGAAGAGAGGCAGGTGAAGTGATGCACCCACCATGCCTCGTGCCTACTCTACAAGCCTGTGGGGGCAGCGTTATGATCTGGAGTTGCTGCAGTTGGTCAGGTCTAGGTTCAGCAACAGTATGAGCTCAAAGAATGAGGTCAACTGACTACCTGAATATACTGAATGACCAGGTTATTCCTTAAATAGACTTTATCTTCCCTGATGGCACAGGCATATTCCAAGATGACAATGCCAGGATTCATTGGGCTCAAATTGTAAAAGACTGGTTCAGGGAGCATGACTCATCATTTTCACACGTGGATTGGCCACCACAGAGTCCAGACCTCAACCCCATTGAGAATCTTTGGGATGTGCTAGAGAGGGCTTTGTGCAGCGGTCAGACTTGACCATCATGCAAGATGTTGGTGAAAAATTAATGCAACACTGGATGGAAATAAATCTTTTGACATTGCAGAAGCTTATCGCAACAATGCCACAGCGAATGCGTGCCGTAATCAAAGCTAAAGGCGGTCCAACAAAGTATTAGAGTGAATGACCTTTTTTTTTGGTGGCGACTTTTTTTTTTGGCCAGGCAGTGTATTTCTGGATGATTTAAAGCTACAGTGTGTAATTTTTTGTGACATCTAGCGGTCAGACTGCAGACCGCAGCAACATGAACATCTCCCCCCCACCGCTTCTCCCCCCCAACAGTATGGCGAGCGTTACGGGACAAAATGTCTTCCACGACGTCCGCATCACCTACCTTCTCAAGTGATGAGGTTTGTTTACATAGATAATTTTACAGATAGTATTTCATCAGTCTGTGTAGGGTATAGATTTCATGTAGACTTAAGATAATAAATATACCCGTTATTTTTTCTACATCGTTGTGACGTTTTGGTGAGCTGCTTTGCTTTGCAATCGCTAGTTTGTTGGCTCTGCGCTGCCGTAGCGCAAAGATGTCTGCCTCCATGGCTGCGAGACCCGCTCCTATGCTCGTAGATGATGATAAATAACATAGTTATGTATAATATATTACATTTCTGACTGTATATCCCTGTAATTATTACACACTGTAGCTTTAAACAAAACCTTATTAAATAAGCCTTACACAAATCAAATTCATTATTTTAACCTAGGTTATTTATTTGAAATAGATAATTAACAGATTTACATATTTAGTATTAATAAAATTTGCATTTCAAATAAGCCTAGTTTATTGGTTAAATTTCTTAATAATTTGGTTACCTTTATGCAATTCAAACAATAAACTTTTTTTCAAATAAATACACTAATTAATACTCACTTTGAGTAAGAATATTTTTTTAATACTAAATACCTAAACCTGTTGATTATCTATTTAAATAAATAAGCTCTAATATACAAATGAATGTGTATCATGTAAGGTTTATGTCATAGAATTGTGTTAAAATGATCTAAAACAAATGAAACGGGAATTTGTTATGTCATAAAATTACAACCATCTTTAAATTTGCATCAAATATTTTTGTGATTATGATTAGTGTAAATATATGAACATTTCCTGCGGATCTTTTATTAACATGTGACCCACTTTTGGGTTTAAGTTCCTCAGGTGCTGCTGGAAAGTTTTGATCCGACTGTCGGTGTGAAAACCACCTGAGGCAAATGTTTACAATCTGCCGTGTCCCTGTGGCTCACTCTGAGTTCAAATGTAATCTGTCAGGTCGCTTAAGTCAACCAAGATTTGTCTGCATCTTGTATAACTGTTGACAAAACAGTGGAAGACAGGACTGCATGAAATGGCATCTTCGTTGAACCACAGGGCCTTTACTGGTAGCAACGCAGCACTTCTGCACGCTGACTCACTGCTGTCGGTGAGGGAGGAAACATTTCTGTGGTTTTACTGTCACTCTGATTTGTTGTTTCTAGGTTTTTAGGCGTTTTCTGTCAAGTTTTCTATATTAGAAAAAGTTTATTCTGGGCAAATTTTTTTTTACATCTTCAGAGAAAAAACAAAGTCCAAAAAAAATAAAAGAATAAATGGTCTATTTTTGGTGAATAATAATGATTTTACAGTCTGATGCATTATCCTAAACTAGATGCACCTATTTGAAGCTATTAACTGCATAAAGACACCTGTCCACCCCATATATACAGTGCAATACCCCATACTATCAGTAAGAATCCCACGACTAACATGGCGAAGACCAAAGAGCTGTCCAAAGACACTAGAGACAAAATTGTCCACCTCCACAAGGCTGGAAAGGGGTACGGGGAAATTGCCAAGCAGCTTGGTGAAAAAAAATCAACTGTTGGAGAATTCATTACAAAATGGAAGAAGCTAAACATGACTGTCAATCTCACTCAGACTGGGGTTCCATGTAAGATCTCACCTCATAGGGTTTTAATGATCCTAAGAACTGTGAGAAATCAGCCCAGAACTACATGAAAGGACCTGGTCAATGACCTGAAAAGAGCTGGGAACCCCGTTTCCAAGGTTACTGTTGGTACAGTAATACACTAAGAAGTCATGGTTTGAAATCATGCAGGGCACAGAAGGTTCCCTTGCTTAAACCAGCACATGTCAAGCCCCATCATAAGTTTTCCCATGACCATTTGGATGATCCAGAGGAGCCACTGGAGAAAGTCATTTGGTCAGATTAGACCAAAATAGAACTTTTTGGTCTTAATTCCACTAACCGTGTCTGGAGGAAGAAGAATGATGAGTACCACAAAAGCACCATCACTAATGTGGAGCATGTGGGTGGTAGCATCATGCTCTTGGGGTGTTTTTCTGCACATGGGACAGGGCTGTACTGTATTAAGAAGAGGATGAGCAGGGCCATGTATAGCGAGATTCTGGGGAACAACCTCCTTCCCTCAGTTAGAGCATTGAAGATGGGTCGAGGCTGGGTCTCCCAACATGACAATGAACCAAAGCACACAGCCAGGATAACCAAGGAGTGGCTCTGGAAGAAGCATTTCAAAGTTCTGGCATGGCCTAGCCAGTTTCCAGACCTAAACCCAATAGAGAATCTTTGGAGGGAGCTCAAACTCTGTGTCTCTCAGCGACAGCCCAGAAACCTGACCGATCTAGAGAAGAACTGTGTGGAGGAGTGGGCCAAAATCTCTCCTGCAGTGTGTCCAAACCCGGTGAAAAACTACAGGAAACATTTGACCTCTGTTATTGCAAACAAAGGCTACTGTACCAAATATTAAAATTGATTTTCTCAGGTGTTTAAATACTGAAAAAATGATCTACAAAAAAGTAAAAACGTCTTAAATAAAGTGTATTTGCCCTTAATTTGAGTTGGTAAATGAGATAGTTTGCCCATGGCATGAATATTTTTACTCTTAAAATAAGATAATTATATAATATGCTCTTGAAATAAGACAATGCAACTGTATTTTCTTATTCTAAGTGTAAATTGTCGTGTTCCATTGGCAAAATGTGTCTTTTACCTCCTCAATTCAAGAACAAATACTCTTATTTTTAGAAAAATTACTTATCAATTTTTGATTTTTTTTACCAGTGTATTTGCAGCTGCATCATACAAATGAATAGTTCAAAAATCACAAATTTTCACACATTTTGATGATAGGTTCAGACCCCTCCATTCTATGAGGGAGGACTTGCAAAATTATGTCCTGCTCTGTCTCCAAGTTTTGCCAAATGGATCAGGGATGTCAATTAGAAAAAGATTAGATATACAATCAAAGGGACCAAAAATTAAAAACATTTTCAGGCACCTAACCCTTCTTCTGAATTATTTTAGAGCATCCCCATGGATTAGAGAGATAACGTCAGAGATCATTGAGCATGGATGGATCCATATGCAGAGGAATAATAGGTGCAAATGCAAAAAAGAAAGCTGGATGGGATTGGTTGGATTAAACAGAGGAAATACATTAGAGAGCAAAACTGCTGCAAAGATCTACCAAATAAAACCAGACATGAAAGAAGAGACTAAATAATACACCAGATAATAAAAGAAAACACCTAAAGTGAACTGGTATGGCAAGACCTAAATAGCAAAACTAATGACTGGCGGACCAAAAACATTAAGTTCTTAAAATAAAACATGAAAATCTAAAAATTCAAAACAGAAAAAAAAAAATCTCAAAATGTTTTTAGAAAAACAACAACAAAAAAGAAATTATACAGCTAAAAATAAAAATGAGAGAAAATCACAAAAGTATATCAAAGAGGAAGAGTCGTGAGTTTTTTTTTTTTTTTTTTTTCCTTTTTTTATCGCTTTGTGATTATCTTTGTTTTTCTTTGTTTAGTTTTTTTACTTAAAATGTTTTTTCTCACATATAATCTTTTAGTAATAAGAGACTGGATTTTATGGGACTTATGATATTGTATAAAAAATGTTCTGAGAAGTTTTTTCTTATTATTTATGTTAAAAATTGTCTCATACTTATAACTTTAAGAATACAGAAGTGAAATAAAAATGTTCGACTACATTGCTTAATAGAAACTTAAACAAAACAATAAACTACAGATGATGAACTGCTTTCCTCATCAGAAAAAATAAATGAGATAAACTCTGAATTGGTTCCCACTTCACCAGGCTTAGGTCCCACACACACCGACCACCACATGAAAGGAGCATCTTCTTAAGGTCCTTCAAACCAACAACCATCCTCTCCAGGTTTGTTCTTCCAGACATGTTCCCCTTGAAACCACAAGATGCCCAAAAATCTGGATCGTATGAATGCTTAAAGGTTCTTCCTGCAAACGTCACAAAGTCAAATGGAAAATTATTGTCTAATTTAATCCCCTCCATCCTAAAATTTGCCACAATAATTTTTTAGGAATCTCAATGATGCTTCATCCTGCAGGATTTTGGAGAACAAAGACAAAAGTGTTCAAATTGAAATTAAGCTGAATTAATCAAAATCTGGAAGATTAATTACTCAGAAATAAAATAAAAAAAAAATCTCCCCGAACATTTCAGGGAGGGAGATTTTTCTATGAACATTTTCAAGATGATGTTCCTCTACAGATAGGATGTGTGTTCAGAAAACATTTTTTTTTTACAAAAAACATTTAGACTTCTTAATGCAGGCTGATGTTCTACTCCAGGCTTTCAGTGAATTAAAGATACAAGTGCAAAAATCAAGCATAGCTCCAACGACAAATCTTTAAAAAAAATAATGCATCCGCAGAACATCTTGAGTTGTGTAAAATAAAAGGAGCCTGTCAATTTTACAAAAAAAATATGAAGATTTATTTCTGGTTACCATGACAACATCAAGATGAAAGGAACACCAACAGGAATGGCGGTTTGAAGTCATGTGTGTTTAAAAAAAAAAAGTCCAAATGAGTTTTAGTTCAGATTTTTATTGTCAAATTAAGGAAGAAAATGGGCTCTGAATAGGTTTGCTACATGTTTGCTAAAAGCTGACCTGGAAAACAGTCAAAAGTACTGACAGAGAGCCGGCGAATGGGAGTGCGCCCCCTTCTGGCCAGCAGGACCTTACCTCTAATGCTGCGTTCACACTAAAGGCTGGTTTATACTTCGAAACTAGGTCGTCTGCGTTGGTGTGACAGTGAACGCCGAGACCTCCCCGCCCCGACGCAGACACTCTGCTGCACCTCTCCGAAATTGTAGGTGACCGCAGACAGGAGGCCTCTGATTGGTCAAATCTACATCCGCTCTACACTATGCATCTCCTGTTTGGTTCCTTACCGGCTTGTTTTGTTTGTATGACCGCCATTGCGGAAAAACGACTCGTGAAGTTGGACCAGCTAGAGGAGCGAGCTGCTTGAGAGCGCTGGGGCACTTTTCCCCCTGCTCTTTTTTGTCCTCATGTCCCTAAGATTTCGGACAAACTGGCGCCCAATTCGGCCGTATCTAGAGTCACAGCTAGTTTGCGATTTTTCCCCTATTGCGTTGTGGCGTGGAATAAAATTAGACCAGACCACGCTTCAATATTGATCATAAATCAAAAATGTCTGCATCATACCTGCAACAAGCCCACTGTGCCACACTGCTGCGGGAGTATAACCAGCCCTTAAAGCGGATAGGGGCGTCAAAAAAGGCTCAAACGCAGAAATCTGGACTCCGGGTCAGATGCTGGATCAAACTGTGGTAAAGTTGCTTGATCTGGTTGTTTACCTGCTATGTTCTGTGGCTTCCAGCTAAAGCGCAGCTTGGCTTTATTTACTTTATGAGTTGGAAAAATAGGTTATTTGACGCTCTGGGCTCCAGCGGTAAAAGATGACTTTACTGAACTACAGAGTTGAAAACTGGAACACTCTGACAACGGAATCCTTCGAAGCCAGAACACTTATAAGGCACCATTCCCGAAGCTCAGATCCTTTGCTGGACCCCTAAACGCTGTCCCCTGTAGACTTTACATGTAAAAAACCAGACGCTTTTGACGCCCCTGATGCCTTCGGTGTGAACGCAGCATGAGACCCGAGGTGGAAAGCCTAAATCTACCCGTAAAACGAGCTTTACTGCAACATTTCAGCTTTATCTCCTAATTTTAAACTTGCTGCTGAGCAGAGATGACAGAGTGAAAATGTTCCTGTGCAGGAATGTGGCGGGCAGAGCCGCCTTCCCCCGTGGGCTTTCCCATCTGAGCTCAGCAAACGTGTGTGTGGTTGTGGGGAAGTTTGTTCTCTTTGCTGGGATCTATACTCCTGCTTCCCCTGAGCGTCTGGGAGATGGACGTGGGTCAAAAATGGGGGGGCTGCTGATCAGGTGCATGGATGAGCTGCTAACCCCTTTTTAAATAGAAACCTTTATTAAGATATGAGATCTGCTCCTCTAAAGCTTACATATTAGCATAAACCAGGGATTTATTCCTGTTTTATTCTCAAATTCTGATCTTACCTCAGATTTTGTTTTTTATCCTTAATAAACATCAACTTGTTTTTGTTTTTTTATCTTTTTAATATTTTGATTTTTGCTTAGATTACATTCTGTTATTATTTGGAATTTATCCTTGCTAAATTCTATTTTTGTCATGATTTGTTTCTGTTTGTAAAATCTATCTTTATTTTCTCACTGCTTTATCTTGAGCATAATCCCATTAATCTGGTTTAACTTAAAGATTTTGGTAAATGTTCTTCTTTCTTCCTGGTTTTGTTTTCATCTCATTCTAATTTCATGTTCTATTATTCCGATTAATTTTTATTTTTGTTTTAATGTTTTATCTTAACTGAATTTTCTTCAGTTCAAATATTTCCTGAGACTTTTTTTTTACTTTATTCTATTTTCCTAACATTATCAGGTTCTTTATTTTATTGAAAAAGGAACCGGGATTGTTTGTTTGCCTGGATTCTAAGGTTGTGCTTATAGACAGAAATCAGCAGTGGCTATCAGAGAAGCAGGTGTTTGTTACTGATTATCCTGTCATCACTTTTAAAATAATTTCCAATTATTTTACATGAAAAACTCTTATTCCCAAATTGTAGTCACCAAAGACATCATCTGTTCTTCTTCCCAATAAATTTAGCCTAACTTTAGGACTAAAATAAGTCTATTTCTTTTACTTTTCCAAAAAAAAAAAAAAAACATGAGACGAAGGAAGGAAAAGCTCTTCTTAGCACCATGTGGGAAATTGACTATAGAGAACAGAGAACCTTCTTATTAACTACTTTTTATAGTGAGGTGTTATTACTCCATGCTGTTGTCCTGCTAATTATCTCGTTATATTGATGATTTCTCATTAAATCACAGAGTATTCCATTTCTGAATTGTGCCCTGGTTTCTCCTCTTAGATGTGTTTTTTTCCACATTTGATCTATTTTTTTGTGGTGTTTTTATATGATTTAACCTGCTTCTGTTTATCTTTTTGACAAACAGGGACATCCCCACTGAGCCAATAAAGCCTATTCTATTCTATTCTATTCTATTCTATTCTATTCTATTCTATTCTATTCTATTCTATTCTATTCTATCCATTTCTACAGTTGAATAAAGCCATATGTTAAAAATTCAGCAGTGAAATGCGAAGAGCTGAAAATTGGTTCCATTGGAGAATCGCAGAGTGCAAAATACAATCCAACACATAATAATCTTGTTCAAATAATCTGAACAATATTGTCCCCATTCAAACATCCTTTGACTCAGTATAATCAGACAAATCAGCCTCATCAGAGGACAAAAAGGATTTCCTGATGGTTTTGTGTGTCAGTTGGATTCAGCTCTGTTTTCCTATGTGGATCTAGAAAGGAAAATGCAGAACATGCGCACAGAGAGCGCATTAACCCCCGTTTACAGCCCCACAGGATTATCTCCCCAAACATCCAGGTGACATCATCACCTTCAACGTAATTCACTTCTATTTTCACTCATTTGTATTTTGCCCCCTGTATGATGCAGCACACTGTAAAGTAGAATTTGTCAACTTGCAAAGATGTTATATATATTTGTAAAGAGGATCCGATCAAAGAATGAGCGGCATTAATTCACAGATAATTAAATATTTATAAGGAGAGGGTACTCAGAGTGAGTAGGCTATACATGTCCTTTAAATTCAGAAAGTTGTCTGTATGAGCAATACCATCTCACCTCACAACCAACCATTCAGACCTTATCCTTCTTCACATTAGCAACATTACAGACTTCTTTAGAAGTAATGAAAGTAATTAATATCACTGAGAGAACACTGATGTTTGATAACAGCATTATAAAAAAAACCCACTGCACAGTCAAACAGGAACTTAGTATTTACTGTGTGATGGAGGACAGGATCAACATGCAGGAACCCCATGAGCTGATGAACAGGTTCTATCTATTAGAATAATGTTTTTATTCTCTTTTTTCACCTGCTGAAAGATAATTTCACCTAAATAGAAATGTTGATCCATTACCATTCTATCATCCATCCATTTTCCATCACCCTTATCCAAAGTGGGGTCGAAAGGGGTGCTGGTGCCGATCTCCAGCTGTCCACGGGCGAAAGGCGGGGTGTGGCAGGTTGCCACTCCATCGCAGGGCAACACAGAGACAAACAGGACAAACAACCATTCATTTACACACTCACACCTAAGGAGAAGCCAATTAACCCAACAGTCATGTTTTTGGACTGTGGGAGGAAGCCGGGGTACCCGGAGAGAACCCGCACATGCTCATGGAGAACATGCAACTTCATGCAGAAAGACCCCAGGCTGATAATCAAACCTGGAACCTTCTTGCTGCAATGCAGCAGTGCTACCCACTGTTCCTAGATTACGGGAAAACTAGTTTCCCCCTAACCTTATCGTGGATACAACAGGCTATGGCAAGCTGTTTTGATATGTATTAGTTTGACTGAATATGTTTTTTTTATATCTGAAGCAAAAAAAAATTCCTTTTCAAAATGAGGCTTTCAAATACAATGATATCTTGCAAATATAGATTAAACATTTTGATGTCTACAAATTAATTTTAGAACTCCATATTCCTATTGTTACTGGTCAGCATTTGTATTATTTTAACTATGAAGAAATGTTTTTCAGATATCATAAATACATATTCATTCAAGCTGATAATGTCAGAATGGCCAGTAAACATGTGTAAACCTTTCTAGGATTATAAAACTTAATTCTTACTAGCACAATTTAGTTTTTTTTTACTCTCTAAAATTCTGTTTCTGCTTCAGAAATGTAATTTGAAAAATATGTAATTAAAGTTCTCACAAGGAGTGTGATTCTGATCAGGAAGAATCCTGATCTGAGTGCTTTTAATAAATCTAAGAACAGCCTGCCATACAGCACTTTATGTAAACCTACACATGAACTCAATCAGCAAACTTCTCCTTCATCACCTTCCTGTCCTTTTCTCTCTTAAACATTTTCACAAATTTTTTTCATTCCTGCATTAAAATCTCCATTTCCAGAAGGTGAAATTGTCACTTCCTGTTGCCAGTCGTCGTGGTGACTTGTCGAACCAGGGCTCCACTGATAATGGCTTTTCAAACTTGTTACTCACGTATTCAACTCCGACTGGACCTAGTCAGAGTTGATTAAACTATCCCAGATCAGCCTTTATAAATCTGAAAAGTGAGAGTTTCCAACCTTAGACTGGATCAATTCAGAGTTGAGAATTTTTGTCCGAGTTTGTTAAACCTGCTTGGTAATTAAATCATCCTGAAGCAGCAAACAAGCTCCAAACCAAAACGCTTCTTCCACCATGCTTCATTGTTGGAGTTTGGTTTTACTCAGGATAAAACAGATAAAACTGATCCTTGTGTCGTCGGTCCACAGAATAATTTCTCCAAAGTCTGCATGATCTGAAAAGGCTTTTGGCTGTTGTGTTTGCTTTGTTGTTTTTGTTCCTGAGACGCTCCCATAGAGGCCATCTCTGTGAAACAGGAAGTCTGACCTTTACTCAGGCTGTGCTGTTGACCTCCTGGATGGTGTTTGGGTGGAGCAGGTTTGGCAGACTCCTGCAGGATCAACACAGCTTTTAATGTTTTCTCCATCATGAATTATGTCTTCTAACAAGGTTTCCTGGAGTCCCAGAGATTTGGAAACTTTAAACTGTCACAGCTTTTGTTTAAATTCTTGTCTGCTGTCCCATTTTCCTCGAAAAGAGAAGAAGGCTGTTGGGGGAATCGCCATAGCAACCACTGACTCAGCAGCTTCTTTGTAATTCATCACAGCCTGTAAATCTCACCAAGTTGGAGCGATCACAGGGAGGATAAGCAGAATCCAGGATTTCAGTCAGAAAAACTTAAATGGAGATGAAACTAACAAGGACTTTAATAGTTCAGCTGGCAGACAGTTTATCATCTTTACCGCATTAAATCCTCTTACTTGTACTCTTTTGCTAACGGCCCAGATTGAGTATTGTAATAATCGTTCCTGTCCTTGATTCATTGTTAAACCTTGGCTGCTTCTCCTTTCCTGCAGTAACGTGTCCCCGGCTGATATTGATAACTTCACACTTTAATGTAAACTGATACTCGAGGTCATGCCACACCTGATTCTACTTACAGCTGCTAAGTTTCTGTCACTGACTCCCAGCCAGTCTTTGGAACATTTGCATCTCCTTTGGGGAGAGATTTGATGCATTTTGGTTTAACTTGAGGTGGTTTCAATCTAAGCCTTTTGTTTGGGTTCCTCTCCTGTGTGCCTGATGTGTTAACAATAATCTTAAAATAGAATAAAACAAAAAAGCTCTTCACTCGTGAAGCAATTAGATTACAGTTTGTTCGATATCCAGATGATATCCAGACAAGTGTTTGGGCATCATGTAGAATCTAACAGCAGAATTACTGTCAAAAAGAATATATTTTATAATAAACAGATGGGAACTTTAAGAGGGAATTGCAGGGAAAAAAAGGTACAATGACACAAGCAGAGAAACGGAAAAATGGAATGTGCCAGTCCAACGAAGAACAGGATTATGAATAAGGTAATGGAGAACTTGGCAGTTGAATATAAATATTGCAATAAAGAATCATCAGAGAGGAGCTTAAATCAGAGGCAGAAGTTTAAGAGGATAAAGGAAACAGATAAGTTAATCAGACAAAATGTGGAGCAGGTGTAGCAGGAGGAAAGCAGGGTAGCTGAGGAAGGATGGAGAAATATCACAATTAGAGCTGGACTGAAACTCAAACGAACAAACAAAAAAAGCTACCAGATAAAATACCAGAGGACTTGGGGTCCAGGCAGAGAGGACGCTGGCGTTGGCTGTTCGCCGCTTCTCTGCAAATCCGTCAAAATCTGTCCTTTTCTGCAAAATCCATCCTACTGTACCGTATTCTGGGAACTCAGTTACTACAGTAAGAGACAGATTATTTTGTAGTACACACCGAATTTGTTGTGGTACCCTGGACTTACCTGTCACTACGCTGGACACTGCTTGCTAAGTGAATCGTCCTTTTCTCTGGGCTTCAAATCCCCCAATCCTGCTGCTTCCTTTTGTTTCCATCAAACTGGATTATTCCTACGGAGATGTCTAAGTGCTCCATGCCCTCCCTGGATTATCTCTGCACGTCGGCCTGTTAGCCCGTGGCAACTTGTTTGGGTTGGCTACGCTAACAGAGTTAGCCGGAGCAACTCTTCTGTTTACAGAGTCCTATCAGCACCATCAGTCTTCATAAATCTTCCAGTGCCTCCGCCTTCCAGCGGAGGTCTGTGAATGGAACACCACCTCTGTTGAAGCTGTGGATCATCCTTCTGGGTATGGCTTTTTTCCACCGCTGCTCACCTGGATCCTGGCTAACTGTTAGCACCGGCACACCATCACGCCACTTGTTGCCCATCGACACCACGATACAACCACTTCGGATTCTCAACATCAACAGAGCTCCATTGGATCTTCCACGTCGACCCCGTTACATCCACCGGGGATCCGGGCGCCGCCTTGTAATGTCCAAACGCGGTGACCACAGCTCCATCGCATCCTTCTGGTCGGCATCACGTCCTGTCGCGCAACAGGTACGTCACCATCTGCGTCATCTGAGCGCCGCTATGCCTACCTCAGATATGGCTGAGTTGGACCGGCGAACTGGAAGACCTGGAGTGGATTTCAGCGTTCTCCGCTCTCTGCATAAACTGGACTCAAATTCCCACATCACAATGGAACAGCTTAATGTGCAGTCACTGTCAAAGAAATCCGGATTCATCCACGATCACATTCTGGACAAAGAAATAGACATTCTCTGCCTCACAGAGACTTGGCAACAGCCCGGTGTCTACAGCTCCCTGAATGAGGCCTGCCCACAAGGGTACTCATACCTGGACAAAGCTCGCACAACTGGGCGGGGTGGGGGCCTTGCTGTTTTATTTCGCAGCTACTTTGCAGTGTCCCTCCTGTCTGTACCCGGTGCTTCCTCCTTTGAAAGCCTTGTTTTTAAATGCAATAATCCTTTCTCTGCTACAGTAGCTGTCATATATCGCCCCCCTAAACCACAACCAACTTTCATTTCTGACATTCATCAGTTCCTAATCTCTCTCTGCACAGCACACTCAAATATTCTTGTAATTGGTGATCTCAATATACACATGGACTCACACACTTCCCGTCTAGCTGCCGAATTCAAACAGGTTTTGGACTGTCTAAATCTTCAACAGCTGACAGATGGCCCCACCCACAGCAAAGGGCATACTCTGGACCTTGTTATAACTGACTCCCTTCCAGTCACCAGCATCAACATATACGATGTTGGTGTCTCAGATCACCTGGCAGTTACATTTAGACTCCCAATAACCTTTTTCACCAAACCAAAACGCCATATCACTTTCAGAAACATCAAAAACATTGATTCCTCATCCTTCAGCTCACATCTTCAGCATCTTTCCCCCTCTCCACTCTCATCAGCCAGTGACTTAATGGACTTCTACAACACAAGCCTCAACTCCATCCTGGATACTCATGCTCCTGTAATAACCCGGACTGTCACATTCACACGTTCCGCTCCTTGGTTCACCAAAGAGCTAAGGCAAATGAAGAGGTCTGGCCGTGTCCTGGAGCGGGCATATAAAACATCTGGCCTGACGGTGCATAAATTGGCCTACCGGGAACATCGCAGAAATTATGCAACAGCCCTCTCCAAGGCCAGGTCCAATTACTACTCCTCGCTCATCAACAATAACCCAGGTAATTCCAGAAAACTCTTTTCCACAATCAGCCATATTCTCAAACCACAGGTCTCCTCATTCTACAACCACACAGATATAAACTGCAACCGGTTTCTGGACTTCTTCATATCAAAAATAGACAGCATCCGCTCTTCACTTTCACCTTCAAACAGCACCACTATTGATACCCCTGAGACATCTCCCACACAACTCCTATCACACTTCTCTCTGCCAACGCAGCAGGAGGTCGAGAACATCATCCGCAAATCTAAATCATCCACCTGCTCTTTAGATCCCCTCCCATCCCCTCTGCTCAAACTCACCATCAATCCATTAGTCATCTCATAACCAAAATAATAGCCAGTTCGCTGGAAACGGGTACCGTCCCATCTACCCTTAAAACTGCCCTCATTAAACCCCTCCTAAAAAAACCCACCTTGGACCCTGAACCTCTGTCAAACTACAGACCCATTTCAAACCTCCCATTCATCTCCAAACTCCTAGAAAAAGTTGTTTCCACCCAGCTCCACAACCACCTTAAATGCAATAATCTGTATGAAAAATTCCAATCTGGTTTTCGCCCCTCCCACAGCACAGAAACAGCTCTCATCAGAGTCACCAGCGATCTGCTGATGGCCTCTGATTCCGGTTTCACGTCCCTCCTCATTCTTCTTGACCTGTCTGCTGCGTTTGACACAGTAGATCACCACATCCTCCTCCACCGCCTCCAGCATTTCATTGGTCTCTCTGGCACTGCCCTCCACTGGTTTCACTCCTACCTCACTGACAGGACCGAGTACGTGGCCCTGGGGGAGGCAAAATCCAGACCTCACACTGTCACCTGTGGGGTCCCCCAGGGCTCCGTGCTCGGCCCTACCCTGTTCACCATCTACATGCTCCCCCTTAGTTGTGTCGTCGGCAGGCATGGGGTCAACTTCCATTGCTATGCTGACGACACACAACTTTACATTAAAATGACTCCTCCCAGCTCCCCCGCCAACTCTGTCACCCGCCTCAGCTCCTGCCTGGAGGATATAAAGGCGTGGATGAGTCAAAACTTCCTGCAGCTTAATGCCTCAAAAACAGAGGCCATCCAAACTGGTACTCCTCATCAACTCCGTTCCTCTCCTCTCACCTCTGTTTCATTCTGTGGTCATACCATTCCCCTCTCTCCCTCTGTTACAAGCCTTGGGGTCAAGCTTGACCCCCACCTCTCCTTTGACAATCATGTCACCTCCATCTGCAAAACGTCCTTCTTTCACCTCCGTAATATCTCTAAACTCCGTCCCTCCCTATCCCTCCCTGCTGCAGAGAAGCTCGTCCACGCCTTCGTCTCCTCCAGGCTGGATTACTGCAACGCTCTCCTCGTCGGGATCTCTGGCAGGAGCCTTCAGAAGCTCCAGTATGTACAGAACAGCGCTGCCAGGGTCCTGATGAGGGTGAGGAAACACCAGCACATCACTCCCATCCTTCACACTTTACACTGGCTGCCCATTCACGCCCGTATAGAGTACAAGATTCTTCTGCACACCCATCACTGTGTGCACGGTGCGGCCCCCATGTATCTCACTGAACTGCTCACACCACACACCTCTTCCCGGACCCGGTCAGGCCAACAGCACCGTCTGGCCCCACCCAGGACACGGCTAAAAACAATGGGCGACAGGGCCTTCGAAGCCGCAGCTCCCCGTCTGTGGAATGCCCTCCCAGACCACCTTAGGGCCCCACAGACGGTGGATTGTTTTAAGAAAGGACTAAAAACTTTCCTTTTTAGAAATTCCTACAATTGTTGATTTTAGATTTTTTTTAATAGGCTACGTATGCCTTTTAATGTATTGATTTTAATGACTGTCTTTTTACTCTGTTTTTAATGTTATGGTCTTTTAAACTTGTTTTGTAGCACTTTGAGATTTGAAATCAAATGTAAAGTGCATGATAAATAAAATTCATTATTATTATTATTATTAAACAACATGGTGTCATGATTTCGGTACTAGTGCTCATAATTCGACATACCTGTCAGGTCCGCCTTCTTATCATCAGCCTCCATCAATCCACCTGCACTGCTAATTATTTTACCAGCCCTCAGACCAGTCACTGGTACCAGATGATTACGAGCCATCAGTGAGTCTTATCCAGCCTTCCTGAAAGCTTCCCTGCATGATTGTGACCCGATTCTGCCCTCTGAATTTGCTAAGGCATCCTAAACCTTGTCGGACTTGTCTAGTTCTGTTGTTTGGATCTCTGACCTGCGCTGACTCTGTCCCCAGATTCTGCTCTGGATTCTCCCTGGATTTCTGATCACCTCGGCTCTGACCCTGGATCTGTTCTCGAACACTGGTTATTCCTCCTGATCATCCTTCCTGTCTCTGCTACCCATCCCAAGTCTCACCCAGTCCCTGTCCTTTGACTAGCGATAACCTGCCAGTCCGGTGAGTAAAAATCCTCTGAACTGCTCCAAAGGGCTTCTGGATCACATTGAGCTTCACCAGTGACATCACCCACCAACAGGAACCGTCAAGCCTGTTCCAGTGAGGTTAGTGACTGAAGGTCCAGTGGCTGGAGTGCCTTCCAAAGTCTCTTTCTGGTCACTAACCTGTAGTCTTCCAGTGGTTCCTGTCCCAGACACTGGTCATTCAGCCTCTACCTGCAGCAGTTTATGTAATACTGTTTTCCGCTATCGGATCTTGTCTGGCTGAATTCTGGGTCTTCTTAGACTAAGACAGCACTCGGTTCTCCTGGCTCAGGGGAGGAAGAGGATGATGATGCTGTGAGGGCGGTAGCCCCCTGGGTTGAAGAGGCTGATGTGGTTGAAGCAGCAGTGGTGCCATCGGCAGGTTTAGCAACGACAGATGATGCTGGAGAAGGTGTGGAAGCTGGAGAGGGCCGGGAGGAGCTGATTGGGGATGCTTCAGCATTTGGTAGGGAAGCATCTAGAAGGATCTCCTCATTTTCACCTGCAGAGGGCTGTGCTTCCCCTCCAGATGCCGAAGATTGCCTGGGAACAGTCTCAGAGGAGTTTCCATTCCCGCAGAGCTCTTTGTTTTCTATCGGTGCTTTTTTCTATCGCGGCTTCTGTTTACGCTCATTACGCATGATAGAGAATCATCACAGAGATCCAACTGGAACAACTCCTCAGTTGAAACAACAAAAAAAGCTGAAAACTTAGAAATTACGAAAAGTGTCTGGCGCAGAACAGAAGTACCCAGTATTCAAGACGGACAAAAAGTTAGATTTCTCAGAACGTTTATTGATAACAGAATTGGAGTAAGCAGAGTTGGCATCTACTGCAGGAACCTCTGCAACAGCAGGCTACTGACAACGTCTTTTTGGGAGTGAATGATCATGAACATGTGAGTCACTAACCTGGTCATATAGTTCAGTCCCAGTCAAGAGATAGAGGATGGCTCCAGCCGGCTGGCTGCCAATACGGCGCAAGTCCCAAACACTGATGTATCTGTGGTCGGAGCAAATGCAGAAGGTCAGAACCTTGCAGAAGAATATAGGCAGGATGATGCAGAGGGCAAAGCCAAAGCTGATGTCAGAGCAAGGAGGTGGCAGACTCAGTGGCAGGGAAACGGTTCAGTTCGGTACAAAAGCAGGCAGAGAACAGGCAGGCAGTCAGATCAGTCAGAAGACAGGTCAGGCATCGACCAGGCAACAGATCAGATGGATACAAGCAGGCTCAGAGGTTAAGAGGCAGAACAGGTCAGGATCATGTAGTCAGAACACAAGAACGCTGGAATAACTCTCAACAATGGCTCAAAATAATCTGGCACATTGATTGATCTGAAGACTGATTATATAGCGACTAAAGCATTTGGATCAGATGACAAATGGGTAGAGCTAAGCAGGTGTGTGACATGAGTGATGAGACCAGGCATCAGTGTTGAGATCATGACATGGGGGTACGGCCAGCGGAGAGGAGGAATGCTGTCTTATCAGGGACTGACCAGATGATCCAACATTGCTTATTAGACTCCGCCATCATGGAGCAGTTCGATTTAATTAATAAATATATTGGCATTATACCAGCAGATGTGTTATTGTATTTAGATGCATATTTTGCCAATGGGGCAACATTGCCAAATATCTTATTTTATTTAATAAGCATAAAAAAATGTCTTCTGTAGAAAAAAAAAAGCTCTTCAACACTAAAGGATGGAGTCTAGACACATGACCGAAAGAAGCTCAACCAGCTGATAAAGGAGGCTGGCTCTGTTCTAGGAGCTCCTCTAGAACCTCTGGAGTTGGTGAACTCTCCATAAAGTGAAGACGAATTATGGACAACAGGGACCATGATCTTTTTCAGACCGTTTCTCTACTACAGACAGACCTCTATAGGAGATCCTTCCTGCCAACAGCATCAACACCTATAACAGCTGGATAGACACTAAAATATAAGAGTTCTAACAACATTTATTTAAAAAAATATGTATGTGAATCCCTTTTTCATCCCACAGTAGGGAAATTTACTTTCTGCATTTGACCCATCCCCTGGGAGCAGTGTGGGGTTAGGGGTATTGCTCAGGAACCCAGAGTGGAGGCTGTGGGGATCGAACTGGGTACTTGGAACCCCCTCAGAGCAGCACAGGTCAACACTCCACTTTTTCATTTGGGATAAAAAATGGAATTGAAAGGAATATCTTTAAGATATCAATTAGAGCTGATTTAACCACTAAGGTCCTGAAGGGAAGAAGGAGAAGGAGCGCTGAGGCTGGAGGAGACCCATGTAGTAGTTAAAGTCTCCTCCAAGTCCTACAGAACCATCTGGATCCAGGCTTCACACCTGTGCTAAAGAGACCAGCAGCGGTACTGTAACAAAGAGATCTTGAGTCCGAGCTTTGTAGAATCCAAATGAGGAATCTGTCAAGTTCTGACCCTTTTAAATTAGCATATTTTTGTTCTTCTGGTTGTTTGTGAGCCGCGGATATTGAGGTTATAATAACCGTCCTTATTCAAAAATGTATTGTATGATAAAAAATTAGGAAGGTTATTTATAGTGTACTCTTCGCACAAAATGCTTCAAATTAAACTAAAATTTATAAAACGATAAAATGGACCTCTTGGCCTCTTCCACAGATTTGTGTTTGTCCATCACATTAAATCCTCAAATTTAATTTAAAAGTCTGAGCTCCTTATCAGACACGACAGTGGAAGCATCATGCTAAGGTTTGTGTCTGCCTGCATGAAGCTACAGTATGAGCAGATTCAAATGGTGTCATATTCGACCCAAAGCTTTAAGGAAAGAGATTTGATATTATTGCTCAGCACCATAGTGAGTCTGAGTCCATCTAAACCAACAGAACTAAATCCATCTGAAATTCTGGATTGGACTGAACGGCTATTATAATCTTTTGGAAGTTGATTTATTGCTTTAATTTGCTATTTTCCCTTCCTTCCTTTCCTTGTGTGTTTTTATACTTTAACGTTTTCTATCAACTGGCTTTCTGCAGATCTTATACTCCGCATTGCTTTACACCTTCCAGAAAGCTCCATTTGTGGTTCATGATTGTTGCTCCTGTTTCAGTGTATCTTTGTCATCTTCAGATTCGGATCTTGTTTCATGTCCCATTACAGGTTGAACTCTTTTATGATTTCTTTGTCTTTGTTTCATGGCTCCCCTGTGTTCGCCATCATCCATTTTCTCCTATTTTTCTTCCGTTTTACCTCAGTTAGCGTAGCACGACCCCCTGACAGCTGACATTCATTCTCCTGATTAGACCCATCTGCCTTCACTGCAGCAGTCATACTGCCAGTTTTTAGGCCCTTTAGTTTCTGCCTATCTCAGTTTACATTTGCTTCTCTGTGGTTCCTGTTTGCTTTCCTAATAAGCCCTAATTCCTTCTGCCATCAGGATCTTTTTGTTCCGCTGTCTTTCAGTCACCTGAAGAGGTCTGTAGACAAGAAGACCTCACAATATGGACGCTTTGGGGACCTTTAAACAGTAGAGTGGGCAAATATGGAAAAGTCAGGATATGGAGTGGGGGTATTGGGGAAATTAAAGAGTAGCCGCGTGCAACATGATAAAAATATATAAAAATATTACTGTTGTAGAAAGATTGTTATTAAAAAAAAGGAGTTGGTATGTACACCTAAAAACCACCAGCAGACTTTTAACATGCAGGAAAAACCAGCCTGGATGTAAAGATGGATTCAGTTTGTGGGGAGCAGTGTCTAACTAGGAGGAAGGATCTGTGATAGCGCTTCTTAGAGCACCTAGGACCCAGCAGCCTGTCGCTAAAGGAGCTTTGCAGCAGGTCCATGCACGAGGGGAGAGATGTCGTCCAACAGCGATGTTATTTTTACTGTAGAGGCTGTCTGTCTCCCGCCACCCGCCCTGGGTCGGGCGGCGTCCTGGAATAGACCTGCCGTTCCTGATGAGCTTATCTTCCTCTCAGATGCAGATAAGCTGCTGCTCAAACAAACCACTCATAGAAGATAGCTGATGCCCCCAGAGATTTTTAAAGGCTCTCCCTGAACTCCGAAAAGATCTCAGTCTCCTCACTTCATATCGGTTTCCTGGGTGTTTACCAATGTCGGTGTGGTGGTTCCAGGCTAGCAGGGAGAAGGTTTAGGAGAAGGTTCTGCTGTACCTGTCCACAAAGAAAAACACAATGGTGGAGCAAAATGTAGTATAAGTGTTTTTACATTTAGGTCTATTCCACCTTTTGTACATTTTCTACAGTGTTGCAAAAATGCATAAATGTGCAACAAATGCAAATAACACTGCAAATGCAGAATGTGATAATTTGCCAAGAGGAAAATGAAGCAGAAGAGGAATGCTGCAATCTTGGAAACTAGAAAACAGCACTGTGGAAAAACACACTGCAAACACATAAATAGCGTTAATTGATCAACCATAAATTTAAACAGCATTAAGGGCTTTGAAAACAAAAAGCAACATTTGAAATCGATCCTCAAAGAAAGTGGAACCCGATGATGAGTAAAAATGGATCTGGATGGTTTGAACCCACTGAAGACAGTTGATTTATGACTGGAAGACATCAACATAGAGTGAGTTGAAATAGTTAATTTAAAAGCTTATAAACATGTTGATAGTTTTTCTTGTGATTTATTGAATTTAAGAAAAGTGTTTTACTTTGTTAAATCACATTGTTGATGAAAGTTAATACATTTCAATGTAGTCCTGTTTCTCTGACTGTGACTAACTGGATTTGCTCTCTTCATCCTCTGACATGGGAGCTGGCTCGGAGCTCATCTGCCTGGCTGTGTGTTTCCTGGACGGGGCCGCCTTTTACAGCTGCTTTTTTTAATCTCCTTGAACCCCAGTCGGCCTGCTGGAGGTTTCTTCCTGTTAAAAGGGAGTTTTTCCTCTCCACTGTCGCTACAAGCATGCTTAGTGTGAGGGATTGTATTTGAGTCAATGAGTTGATGCAATCAGCTGGTTTTCCTTAGATAGAAAACTTTGAATCAATTTGATTGGATGATCTGATAGAACTGTAAATTGCCTTGAGACGACATGTGTTGTGAATTGGCGCTCTAGAAATAAACTGAACTGAATTGAATTGAAAGCGAGCATGAAACACGCTGTCCGTTCACTTATCAAATCTCAACTGCTGTCAAAGATGAATCCAAGATTATCAATAGCTGATTTTTTTTATTTAAAAGGTAAAAAACAAAAAGAATGGGAAAAATGATCAGTGAAAACATACTCTGCGTTATCCTCATTCCAGTTAAGAAAACTGCATTTTAAAGTTTGCAAGCTGTCAGTTGATGTTTGAAGAGCCCCACCTCTATTTGGAAACAGGGAGATTCACCTGGAGATCATCTGCTTAGGGCTGGAAGGCTGTAATAGATCCCACTGGCAGCATGTAAAGGAAACAACAACAAAGGACCCAGGCTGGGGCCTTGGATATGGAGGCTTGACCTTCAGCAGATGTCATTCCTTCATCATTTCACTCTTCACTAATTAATATACAAACCAATTAGTAATTGAGGAGGGTTATAAATAATACATTGTCCTCACTTTTTCAAATTAGTTTTTTAAATCAAAAAATTATTTTCATTTTCTAATAACGTTTTTATTTAGAAAATCAATCATTAATTTAAATTGAAACAGTTCTTCTTGAAACAAATTCTCTTTGAGATTAAATAAATAATTAAAAATATTGACTGGTTTCATTATTTAATTAAATATTTGTACTTAAGTTAGGGGGGGGGGGGGGGGGGGGGGGGGGCTTGTAGAGGAGGAAGTGGGCTGTGCTTCCAGGGGGGTGGAGGTGTGTGCCGACAGGCTTTTATTTTGAAATCCAGCCTATATTTAGGTGTGAGACGATTGGAAGAAGCTGCAGGCTCCCTGTTGCGCACTTTGCGGAACGCACAGTCAGAGCGCGGTGTCTTCTTGCGTGGACTGACCCACAGAGGCACCTTTCCACGCTGATATTAACGCGCAGCTCCGTGGATGGACTCTGATCGACCCGCTCCAATGACAGGAGATCAATAATCAGCTCTCTGCGTCTGAGCGCGCAGACTTTACGCATCCTTGGAGCAGCGGGACAGTCGGTCAAGCTGCTGCGTCCTCTTACGTGTTTACCTTCTGCGTGTCCTTCTCCGTGTTTCTGGGAGGCTTTTCTGAGCGCTGCGGCTGTTTTTAAAAGGTAAGAGCTCTCTGACCCCCCATATCCACATCCAGGGTGAAGTTGAAGCTTTAACTCAGACAGACAGTTAAACTTCAGATTAAACTGCTTCCAGGCTTCTAGTCTGAAACAGGTGAACATTTTTCTATCTCCATGGTCCTGAAAGCGCACAGTCAGGTGGTTGGGGGGGGGGGGGGGGCAACACTTTCACTTTCGCCAGGTGCTCAGGACGCGCACACCTCGCGCATTGCGTCAGAGCGAACGCGCTCAGTTGGTTTGGGGACAAACGGTGGCAGCGCACCGTTTTGAGGAGGAGAGCTGGGGGCCTCAGGTTACAGAGCGGGGTCCTCACGGTGCTGCTGCAGGAGAGATGGAAGAAGGGCCCCTCAGACATAACAGTGAAAGCCTGCAGGAGATCCGATGAATATGGAAAACAACACGTTCAGGCAGGGGGAGAAGGTTTCCACCAGACCCCAGACCTCCTGATATTTCTACCCCTCACCAACTGAGGGTGTTTTTTTTTTTTATCTTGGTCTGTCAGGTTGGGTCTCCTGCAGCTTCTTTACTGCCAGATTTCATTTATTCACCTTGTTTTCAAATAGATTGAATAAAATAAAGTGAATAATTCTAACAGAATCTCTCGGACAGGAAATAAATTAATCATTAGTGATGTGAGGGTCCAAGACTTTACAGACTGACTGACAGAAATGTGACTGCGGCCAATCTGAGCGGCTGGGCTGCGAAAAACGACCTATAGAGCTCATCCAATAAGTAACAGTTTGAACTCAATTTACTGATTTGAGTAATTAAAGACAGTGCTTCTAATGTTTTATATATCATATTTAAAGCTATAAATATTGTTTTTAATGCTATAACTTTAAAAACTTTAAAAGGGAACAGTCCAGGATCAAACCCAAAACTTTCTTATGTGACAAACTGCATCACCATCATGTAATAATCGATTATTAACACTGATTTAGTAATAAGCTGCACAGTTAAAATTATTAAAACCTAAACAGCGGTGAAAGGAGATCATGTCTGAACAACAGATGCTTTCAGACAGAGAAATAAGGAAACATAATTATAATACTTTCTATAAAATTTAAACAGATTTTAAACATTGCGCATATTTTTATTCCCTTAGAAAGGGAAAAGATTGAACCGTTATAATCGAGTTCAACATGTAGAGGGGATTTTTTAATGATTTGCATGGATTACATTTACTGCCCACTTACATCATTTCTTAGAGTGATGAGCTGAAGGAGGATGAATCTCTCAGATCTCTGCTGGATTTTTCCTGTCTTCTGGTTTCCAGATGCCTATCAGCTGCTTGTTATTCAAAGGTGGAACATAAAGATGAACTATTTCTACTCCATGTTTCAGAAACATCCTCATGTTGGGCCTGTTTTATCACTTTGGATGCACAGAATTGTCAAATATTCTATATTTTATTTGGTTTGATCCCATTTTCTCTTGTTATTCAATCCCTGAGAAAACATTATATTTTAATCAGTATGATTTTTATTGAAGCAAATATCTGATTTTACATTTGACTTTGGGCTTTTCGTTCAGCTCTCAGCAGCATGGAGCTCATTCAGGCCCTGTTTCATCATCCTCCGGCTGATTCACCTTTTTTTTTGCCTCCTGTAGCCCATCAGGCCTTTTTACTGCTGCGTTGTTTAGTGGGTTTAATTAAAGCATTCTGGACTAAAACGTGCGAACATAAAACTGAGGCACAAAGAAGATGCTGGGCACTGCGGTGAGTCAGCCCTGAGCTGTGTGCACGGCGTCCTCTCCGCCGCTCTTGCTGTGTTTTGTTGAGGACCAGTCTGAGGTTTAGTGTTTTATATGCGTGCATGTTAACATTTAGGGCCACTCTCACGCCATCACTGGTTTTAGAACTAAGATGAGGCCTGGTGGGCGTCCTGTGGTCCGTGTGACTGGGGTGTGATGCATCGTAAACATCTGGCTGAATTGGCTGCAGAGACCAGAGTGCAAGATTCAACCTGTCCTGCATGTGAGTGTGGTTTCTTTTTTGGTCCATTTAGTTCACTGTTCAGTAAGCTGTGGTTTTAAGTCTGTGCTGCTTTGGTTATTCAGATCGCCGCTTCTAGAAGATAAAAATATAAAGCCATTTATGGTAACAATGCGGTGTGCAACATTTGCATAGTTTAGATAGAGACAATAATATGATTCAGGGAAATTGAGAAAACCAAGTTCTGTTTGGCCTTGAAGCAAAACCAACATTTAGAGGTTAATGGGCCTAGTTTATACACCAAGATGATAGTTTTCACATCGCAGTATGGTTTTATCTATGGTTTAAAGACCTAAATGTGTTTTTTTTCCTCCGATTTCCTCGGTGCTCCTCTGACTGCTGTAGGATGTAGATTTTTCTGGTCAATCAGCCCCAGGAGCTGAGATCACACACTGAAACTTGCATGTTAGTTAACCTCACAGTTGGCTTGCAGACAAAGGTTGGCGGCTCTCAGCAGTAGGGCTGGGCGATATGGAAAAAATACTATATCACGATATGGATTATTTTATATCACGATAACGATATATATCACGATATACCACAACTGATGTTGCATTTTATGTTTTCATAGTCCGTCAGATGGACAGGGTTGAAAAAAATCTTTCATCGCCTATTTTTTACCCATCATCTTGTTTCCTAATATGAGAATCCCAACCCCAAACCAAGAACACCAGTTATGCAATTTGCGGCCATGACAGTGAACAGTATAGAATCTTGGCTATTGCGCTGCAGTAATTAATCATTTAATATTCATTTGTTATTGACATTTTATAAAATTCCAAGGCCAGTTTTTTCTCTTGTCTTTCACTTACCTTGTTTTCCACTAGGAGGCGCCACGCCTATTTAAGAAGAAATGTGTCTGCACTTGTAATACATTAATTAAAATGCCCACATGTTCTACTGGATAGGAGTGTCAGTGTAGTTAAAAATGTGATCCATCATACGACCTGTACCACAATTATGGGTGTTTCAGTTGTTCTCTTTATTTTTCAGCAGTCACAAGAGAAACGTGCTGCACAGTTTAAAAACATGGAACACAACAGTACTATACAACAAACTATAACAAACAGTACACACTAATACACACAGTATGATTTACTCTAAAGGGGAAAAAGTGAATGCTACAGCACCTTTGTGTGTAAACACAACACTCACAGGTGCAGTAGCCTTCACTTTTCCCCCCTTCAGAATAAATTATAATATCAGTGAGGTCCAGTAATGGATGCGTATGCTGTAAAAGCACACAGTTCATTGGTGTAAGCATATTAGTAAAACCAATAATAGTAAAACTAGCGAACGTACAAAAGTGCATAGCAATGTCAGGCTCATACCTTGGGCGAGCATCACTCCGGTGTGGTCCTCAGGAAAGTACACGGTCTGTAGACACCGAGCGCGGAGGGTCCAGTCCGTGATAAGGATGGTGAGACTCATATAAGGCTGTGTTGCTCTACTCATCCACATGTCCATAGTCAACGCATAATGCGTCGCACCACTGCGTACCTCTCTCTCCACTTCAGCCCGACAACTAGCATATAAGCCAGGCAGCTCCGCTTTAACGGTAAAATCTTCTTGGGTGTCCATCATTAATTTTTTTTCAAGCCAGAAAGAAATTTCACGGGCTCTCTCCATCAGTAATGTCGCAAACGTATGGTGCAAAGCCGCGTGACGTAAAGCGGTGTAGTGTCGCAAAACCACGTTCTCTACACATTATCTTTTTATTCTCTTTTTTTTTTCGTTATATACACTTAGAGTTTGCATAGCAAAAACGCAAAATGTTATATTAACAGATTATATTAAAATGTATATTAGCAGTAATAATAATAATAAAGAAGTTTATCACGATAGAAAAAATAGAGGAGAAAGGTCACGATAGACATGTTTCTCTCGTCCTCACGATATATATCGCCATATCGCCCAGCTCTACTCAGCAGGAGCTCCAGCAGCCTGTTTGCATGCATCCCAGTTGTTTAATGCTGTCTTTGAGGACCACAGTCACTGCTGCAGCTTCTGCAGCAAAGCTGGATCTTCAAATGACGGAAACACTTGTTGATGTCAGAATGGCTATCTGATTAGGAATGGAATATTTCTGTAAAGGATGCATATTTTACCTGCTAAATAAACATGCTGTTGGCTGCATACATGGGCTAAAGAATCAGAAATTAAAAGCACATTTCATGAAAGCAGCTGTAGGTGGCGCTGCCCTTTATTAATTATACTGAATAAAAATCTCCCAATTATCCAGCTTCCAGTTTGCTTCGCTTTCTGACAGAAACCATTAACTTACTACAAGTGTTTCATGATAAGCTGTTAAAATAAACAGAAATCTCTTTTTAGGAGGAAAAAATGTTAAAGAGAACCAACAGATTGGAGATCATTTAAAATATCAAATGACTTTTTATCATTTAAGAAGGTTCTCTGGCATAAAAGGTTAAGGAGGCTGTGCTTTTCCACGTATAAATGTGGTAAATTATGAAGAGTCCTTATTCAAGTTTGACCTGAAAGAAGTTTAGTAGTTACAAAGGGTGAAGCTAGATAACACTTTGCATTCACTGTTAAAATAAACGTTTATTTTTGGGTCGTTTTTTTTCATAAGCCTTAGCAGCATTTGTTGTTTCATTCTTGTTAAAATGGAAACCAGAGCAGATGTTTATCAGCAGTAGTGAAGCAATTCATGTTCTGCTCTTTATTGGTTAAAAAAGTCATATTTTTCTGCTTTATCTGAGTGTTTTTCCATAAAGTGAGGAGCTTATACAACTAATTTGAGTAAATTAGTTTCTTAGCGTCCAGTGTTTGTATCTTAGTGCACAGTTGTAGGTAACAAGGTTAGTGGATGGCCTGTGACACACAACATCCAGGAGCAGCAAAGAAGCGGTGGCGGCGGCAGGCAGAAGGAAGTCAGTGATCACATCTGGGCAGATGTGACCCATTCAGTCAGAAATGAAGCCCAGGAGCAGCAGCCACAGGCCAAAGATGCTGAGAGTAAATCCTCTTCAAAGCTGTGCTTCACAGAGGTGGTCTTCCAGTGAGATTGAAGACCATGTGGAGGGGGTCATCATAGCAAGGTGACCGCACCGTCTCCATGAGACACAAACCCAAGGCCACAAAGGAGGACTATCCGCACAGTTAATGGCTGTAGTCAGACCCAGAGGAAGATGACCAGGGGTTAGGGGCTCAGCAGGTGGGGGTCTGTCCTGCCACCTGATGGTCCGAGCCCACGTTCCATTTGTCTGTTGTTGTTTCCTGTCCAACTTGCTGTTGTTGATCAGAGGGTCTGGTGGCCTGAGGGCCCAGTGTGTGAATGAATGAATGAATGAATGTAGCATAAGCCATTTGCGGGTACAGGCTATTTCCTATTTAGCTAATGCTACCTAATTCTAGCTTGCTATTTTCACAACTCAGAACAGAGGAACCTGGTATTCAGGAAAGACAGACAGTGGGATAACTTCAAAAGCGTTTATTTGAAACCGGATAGTCTGCGGATCTGCAGCATCACAATCTAGGACGTCTAAAGGCAGGAAACTCTGGAGAGAGAAAACACAGGTTAGTGACCGTGAAAACATGACGGAGGATAGTCTGAACGCTTGAGTCACTAACCTGGTTAAGATTACAGTCCGTGTTCAGAGAACAAGGTGGATGCCAGCCGGTCGGCAGACCAGACTCAGTGGTTGATGCACAGAGAGTTCCAGATGCCAAAGCCTAGAAGATAACAGAACTGACTGGAGATCAGTTCCAAGCGAATGATGGAAGGCAGTAAAATCCAGAGGGCGAAGTCAGGAGGAAGATCCGGGTACAGTCCACTAATAGAATACAGCAAAAATCTGAAGACAGATCAGGCAAACAGATCAGAACAGGGACAGATAGGCTCAAAGGCCTGAAGACAGAAACAGACAGAAGAAAAACAGAAGGGCCAAGATCATGAGTGGTCCAAGCTATAGTGGTATGTAGAGGTGAGTATTGGCATGAGTGTTGCGATTCGATTCATGTCGCGATACTTGGGTCACGATACGATATTATCATGATATTGCAGTATTACTATATATTGCCATATTTTCCCCAGCTATCAAAATCAAATGATGAGATAAAACAGCAAGTGCTGTATATTTTCATGAGAAAATATTGATTAGGTATTATTAACCATGTGGTTTGAGGTTTTCTTCCACTGTGACTGCCTCAAACACAGATTTGGTGCTGCACGCACAGTTAAAGGGCTCCACAGCGCTTTCTGCCAGAGTGGTGGTGCAGAGGTAGGCCATTTTCCCATCAATGTTTTATGTAACCATTTTTTTTTTTAATCGATACTAAGAAGTGAAAGATCGATATTATATTGGGCAGCCGAATATCACGATATATCGCCAAAACCATTATTTCCCACACCCCTAGTGGTATGAGAGACTGCAAAGGACTTCTCAGTGCAATCTCCCACTTCCATGTCTGTCCTGATTAAGTTTTTCTCACAAAAGACAAAATCTCAGTGTCCCTGAACTTTAGCCCCTCTAAGAGTTTAGACCACACGTTCTTTACAGCAAGTAAACAGTTGAAAATGCTCCTTATATTTGTTAGCCATTACGTTTATTTATCAGCAAATTTGTGCCCATGTGTCACCCTGTTAAGCTGAGCGTTGTTCAGCATTAGTTCAACATTTTGTCAACATTCAGACATTCAGATGAATCTTCTGAGCTCATTGGGTGAAGCAACACCTAGTTCCTGCTACCAAAGTTTGGTTTCTAGCCAATCTGTTTAACAAATCAAATAGCAAAAATCACTATGTCAAACCACAACAACTTACTCCTTCAGGCTCTTGAGTTGTTCTTAAATGGTTGTGGCTGAGCAGTACAAGATGGATTCTCGAGTGTTAAGGGTTTCCAACTGGAAAATAATGTTTGTGGCGACAGCTCAACATGTTTTATAATGTTTGTCGCCCTCCTCCCTTCTGACAAGCCAATGTGTTGCTTACTCCACTTCAAGTCTTTATATGTGCAAGCAATCCGTTGTAAGGATGTGGCGAGTAATGCGGGTGGAGCAGCGTGAGCGTGTGGTGTCCATCTCTAGGCTACCATGACAGCAGCACGGATGGAGCTGAGGAGGTCCTGCTTGGATCACACCATGACAGTTTCACTGGACATTTCCTGTCTTTTAATGGTATTTGCTGTTAGCTGTAGTGCTGTAAGTGTGACAGAAAGGAGCACTGCAGCATTCTGAAAACAAACAGCTTCCTGTATTTAACAGCTATATTAGGGATGATTCTGTATTTAAGCCATTGCTATTGCAATGTTGCAGACATGGATACTGCGATGATTTTTCTGTTTAGATGCATAAGGCTTCTTTCTACTTCACTAGATGGTCTAACAGTTGGTTCTTCCAACAGGAAACCTGAAACCTACTAATATCAAGTCTGTGGAATGGCCTAACTTGACCTTTGTGGAGGATACAAACGTGCTGTTCCATCCCTGGAAACCACCTGATTTATTCGTCTAAATATTAGTGCATGCAAGTTTGCATTTTTTAGCCTTTATGTCACAGAGTCTGAGCAACAGGGAAAGAAAAGCGGCTCTGAATGCGGTTTAACAGTTTACAGAAATGATTGTCTGTTTTTAATTTACATTTGTTTACATCGCAATTTGAGCAGAAAGTTTAAATTATAATCCATGATCTGTTCATTCTCAGAAACAACATTTGTGTTCAGTTCACTTGATGATCAGCACAGCAGCACGTTGGCCGCGCGCCATCACAACAGCGCATTCACCCTGCAGGGAACTCTCTCGAGTTATCGTTCGCTGGCTGCTCGTTCAGGTGCACTGTGCAGCTGCAAAGCAGAATTAATTATGACACTTGTTGCTGATTGGGTGTGAGAGACCTGCTTAATTCCAACCAGAACTTGACAGGCATTCCTCGGCATTGTGGGAGATTAACTGAGATCGGAGCATGTTGTTGACATGATCCAGAGAGAGCACAGTGGGGTTTGTGCCTGAAATTCTCTGAATAAAAATACAATGCTAGAGTTTTCTTTGTGGTGTTTCTTATATTCCGACCAGCCGGGTTGGAAACAGATTAGAGGCACCATAGTAATGGAAAAGGGATGAACCCGAGCACAACAAAAACCACTGCAGCCCTCATAAACAGGATTTAGAAATATTACTGCCGCAGTGTTTTGTAAATCAGTTTAACCCAGAACAAGTTCAAATAAATCCACAAATCTTTTAAATTAAGACACTCATGCTGATTGAGAAGGGATGTGAACTTCCTACTAAGGTTTTTATAATGGTTTAGAGGAATCATTTTTGGCTGTTTAGCTTGCATTTGTTTGCATCTAAACTGTTTTGAAGTGTGAGCTACATGCTTTAACTGTAATCCACTAATAGATCTGTTTATTCTCAGGAACCAACATTTGTGTTGTGTTCGCTCGCTGATCACAGCAGCGTGTTGGCCCCCTGTGAATCCATATTCAACACAGCTGATGTTTGGCTTAAAGTTTGCCATAAATCTGTGGTGTTATTGACTGATTAGTCTAATCCCCAGTGACATGGTTGGTTGAATTTATGACACTTGCTGTGGACTGGATGTTAGAGACCTGTGAGATTCCAAGCAGAACATCAGAGGCATTCCTGTGCGGCGGAGGAGTTTAACTATGCTCAGACCGTCTTCTTGACACGATCCAGAGATGCATGGCGCGGTTTGTGCCATAAAATTCTTTAAATTAAGGACAATGCTGCACTTTCCTGTGCGGTTTTCCTAATGGTCTGTCAAACAGGGCTGGTTAGGAAATTTGATACGTTTTAATCAGAATAGGATGGACTGGAGCAAAACAAAGCAGAGGGCGCTCTCAGGAACAATATTCTAAAGACATTGGTTTAAATTTGTGAACTTTTTCTAATAGTCTAACTTTAGATTCTGTTCTGCAAAAAAGGAAAAAACAATTATTATTTATGACAGGAGCACATCTGTTGTCTGTTTTACAGCATAAAGACATTTCACAGAATCCCAGTCTTTGTAGCTGCTTCAAACCAAGTGGTGATGATGTTTAGACTTGGAGCAGTTAAATCAGCAGTTAAATCTTTTTTAAATCCGGCTGCTTGTAAATGGGCCAACAAGAGATGAACCCCTTGTTGTCTCTATATAATCTTTAAAATCCATCCATCCTGTAAAGGTACATCTGAGGTAGGAGCATAAAATAAGGAGAAAAGGGCAGGAGATGGAGGTGTAAACTGCTTTATCAGGTGCATCTGTTCATTTACTCAGTGACACAAATGGTGAGTCGGCCAAGATGCTCCTACAAGCTGCCAAAGTTCAAAGGTAAGTATCAGAATGGCGAAGAAATTGGAGTGAAGTTCCTATAAAGGGGGTTGGAACCAGAGAGGCTGGTCTGATTTTTTCAAAAACTGCTGCTCTGGTTTAGAGAGCGGCCAAGCAGAAGACAGAAATACCCAGTGAATGACTGTTAGTGTCCGGGTGGTTGTCGAGGTCAACTGGAAAATCCCAGAGTGGTTTAACATCAAAGGAAGGCAACAGAAAAAGGAAAGCTGTGTGGCCACAACCAAGATATGCAGAATATAATCTCTGGAGGCAAAATGAGGCAAAGACGCAGAAGACAACAGGGCGGTGCTGAAACTGGGGCTGCAGGCTACACCTGCCTGGGAAATACCTCATCCGGCCAATGAGCCACAATATTTCAGCTGGAATATTCTTAGTGCAAAACCCTGGAAGGTGTGGATCCATCTTGCCTCAGATCAACAGTTTAGACAGCTTGCAGCAGTGTTATGACCGCCCAGTAAGTACCAGATCTGCTCATGTCCTGCGCATGTCAGTGTCGTTATTCTGCATGATTGGCTGAATGTTGCCACATGATGTGGTTGCCCAGACAACGATAATAACATCACACAGCCTTGGTGTGCCGAGTCGGGAGCATCTGTAGTTTTACTGTGTCTAATGATCGATGAAGTTTTACCTGAAAAACATAAATTTATGGTAAACAAAGAAAGTGCAAGACCACGATATAAAGGGGAGAGCTGGGTAGCGCTGTGGCTAGCTGTGCTCAGTAGCTAGGGTTGCCAACTCCCTGAAAAAAAGTAAGGGACGCCTCATGTGCGTGCCAGCTCACCCGATTGCCTTTACCCCTCCTGGTGTGTTTTTCTTTTAGCCACCTTTTGTGTGTGAAAAGATTTTTTTTTAAGTATTTGACTCAAATCTGCATTGAATTAGATGCATATTTGTCAGTGACATAAACACATGGGAAAAAAAATATTATCCAGCAACTCACTTTAATACAAAAAAATAGCAAGCTTTGCTGAATAAAATAAGTATCTTAAACATAAGCCTGTCCTGCTTAACTTCAAACTGTAAAAAGGAATATAAAACAATAAATAGTGCATATATTTAGTGCAACAGCAAACTTGTAAACATATTTGTGCATTAAATGCAATGACTGTAGGCTAGAGTTGTAAAACAGTTGTAAAAAGTCATTAGCTCATTGCCACATTATGTGGTGATAGCCTACTTTTTCCACTTGTATTTCCTTTGAGCTCTTACAGCAGTGACTTGTTTGTCTTTGAGTGCTGCAGAGTAAAACTCTAAGCAAGACAGTTCATAATTGAGGCTGACAACAAGCTCAGCTTTAATTAATTCAGTGGAACATTTGCTCTGCACATCAGTCCATTTGTTCTTCATTAAAGAGAAAATCCTCTCCACAAAACCAGTGGAGATGGGATGCTGAGGACAGAGGACTAGGCAGCTTGGATTTTTTTGAAGGTCAGCTGCCTGAAGAACCTCCATACACCTCTCTGCTGTTCCTTTGGACTGCCAGGATTCCTTTTCCTGCAATTTAAATTATTCCCTTCGTCTCCCATCCTACTATGCTGTCTCCCGCTATCTTCTCCGTGAGCAACACTTGGTTCGACCAATGGGATGGGGGGATTCTCGATCACATTTCCGGTGCAGATTCTGCAGAGACGAGTGATAAAACAGAAAGGATTTTAAGGCATTTAATTTTTTTGCTCAGGAAATACATTACTAACCTTAAGCACGTTATATTTTAGTACCCTTACTATTTTTGGGGAGGGAAAAATGTAATTTAGGTATTTTTATCAAAATAACATGATTTATACCTAGATGTGCATGAGCAAATGAGCTGATGGTACGGATCATGCTTCCGGGACGGATCGGGTTGTGACAGTACCTACACTGGTCAGTAGGCCTGAGGCTGGGGGACATCTTGGACAGGTCAGTGGTCCTTCACTGAGCAGTGCAGAGACACGGGACTAAACAAACATGCACACATATCTATCAGCGGATCGTAGAAAACCAGTCAGAGTTGTTGGACATATTTTTGGAAAACTTTAAACAACTTCAAACCAGTTTCCTGAACTTGAAAATTTGTTTTGTATATAGTCTCTGTAGGACATGGTGATCTTCATTCTGACTGTTTAACACCCAGTAACTGTGTGATGCTATGCTGCTAATCTGAACAAACTCTTAGAGAAAAGTCTTTGATTTCTTTCTTTTTGTGTGTTTGTGTGCCAATATTCCACCTATGGTATAAAAACTAGCTTTTCTCATTCCATCCGACCAGCCTTTTCTACCTGAAGCTCCTCTTCCAGAGGCCGTGGGGTCTGAGTCTTCTGCAGTGAAACAGAGTTTTGTTCACTTTTGGCCAGAGATCTCAGAAATTTTCTCTCTTCGCTCTGATGGCAAAGTCATTACATAGATCTTCTCTCTCCATATCCTCTCTAATTTTTCTCCCTCTCAAGCCTTTTCCAGATGTTGCATGAGACCAGGATGTTCTGTCAGTGCTACACTGTTTTTCTCCCTTGTCCTCCGCCTCAATGTCAGGTTGATTAACCAACATGTCCGTCAGACCTTTGTCAGTTTCAGTTAGTTTTAGTTTTATTGAAAGGATCCCCATTAGCTACAGCTATGCTGCAGCTATTTTTCCTGGGGTCCTGAAAAAATATATACATTAAAAACAAAACTAAGAATACAACCAATATTTGAAAGAAAAGTGATCTTTGGAGGTGTCGTGTCTCCCGCTGTTAATGTTCCTGTTTGCTGGTACAGATATTGGATTATGGATTATTTTTTTAGGGATGCTTCAGGTCTGCTGTCTTTATTCTTCCCAGTCTGGTAACCCAAATTAAGATTTTTTCATTCTAGATAGGGACCCCAGCTGCCTATCAGGTTGTTTTCATCAGCATTGCTGCTTTCATGGAGTCCAGCAGTATTTAAGGCTGCCTCGTACATGTCTGATGTTGCCTTTAAGTAGTTCAGTCCCTTTAGTTATGATCATTTATTCTTTCTTGGCCATCATTCAGCCCGACTTTCTCATGTACCGGTTGTGTATCCTGGTTTGATGGACCACTGGCAGCAAACAGCTCAATGTTCTCTGTGTGCAGAACTGATGGTGGCTCCATTTCTAAGTTGGCTTCGTAAAAACAAACAAAAAGTCAAATCTTTATTTACTGAAGAGTATTAGAACTGAAAGCCTTGGTGGACCGGATAATCCTTAAAGGTTGTTTCTTAATGGAAAGCAGATCTTCTCCAATGCACCATCCTTACAGCTGAAAGTGTCTATTGAAGCTCAGATAGAGCTGTAACTGATCCCAAGCATTTCTGTGCTAAATATTCAGTGACTGATAGAGTCGTTCAGAAACCTTTTAAAATCTGAAGGGACATTAGAGAGCTTATTTTTATATGTAACAAGACGAATAAATCAGGAAAGCATTTTTTTTATTTCCATATAGAGCCACTTTGGTCCTCCAGTTTCTGTATATGAACATAAATCCGAGACATTTAGAGAAGTGTTTTTTTTTGCTTTGGGAAAGTTGTGAGTTTGATTCCAGCTGCTTCTCTTCCTATAATCCAATGATCCTTGGGAAAGACATGCCACCCCACCAAAAGAGATCAAAATACATTCAGACCTTTCACAAATGGCAGCATAAGGAATCTCCATCTAGCGTATTTGGCTGAGTGCTTGGAGGGAAAGTGCATGAAAACCTGTTAGTATGAGCTTTATTTCCTGACTCATCTGATGAAGGATTGGCTGCCAAAAGTCTGTATTCTTTAAGAAAATATACATTCATGTTCTCTCTTCATACAGCATTTCTTTAGAGCTGCAGCCTTCCTGTTCTCTTGTTATTCCTTCACCGTCCACCTGCTTTAAACTAGCTGAACCGTTCAGTGATTGGTCACACTGTTAAACAAAGCAGGGCTTGATCCAAAAGCTCCATCGAAATCCTCCACACACTGCAAAAATGGTCTAGATATAAGTAAAATGTCTTAAATCAAGTGTATTTACCCTTAATTTGAGTAGGTAATGAGCCAATGAGTAATGAATGAGGATTTTTACTCTTAAAATAAAGTAATTAGATAATATGCACTTGAAATGAGACAATGCAATGGCTTTTACTTATTTTAAATGTAAATTGTCTTATTCCATATGCAAAGTATCTCCCTTTCCCCCTCAATATAAGAAAAATGCACTTATTTTTTTGCAATGGGGATGATGATAAATAGCTTTAACCAATTAAGTCATTTTGAAAGGTGATAAATGCTGCTTTTCTTCTTCTCGTCCTGCGAAGACAGACTGACTTTCGGAAAAGCTAATTTGTTAACATCCTGTGAAATTGTTTTTCTCAGGAAGTCTGTGAGGAACACAGTTAGGCAGACCTCAGATTGGTGTTCTGACTCCTTCTGTTGGTTTAAGATAAAAGTTTTAACACTTCCTGGGATTATGCTCTTTTATGGATCCTTTTGTTGTGGTTGTTTAACCAAGCAGAAGTGAAGTGGAAGAACAGCAGCCAGGTAGTCTGTAGATGAGGGAAAACCAACGATTTCATAAGCTTCATTCCTTTTGAAACATTCCTTTAAAAAAAAGAAAAACCTCAATGAGCCGCTGCATCCATGATGTTCCTGACAAAAAGATCTGAGCTAACGTCTCCAACCTTAACAGCTGCGATAAGTAAGGGCCCTGTTAGCAGAAAATTGCCAGTTAGATGTACGATAGAGGAGATTTTTGCTGTTGCATAACTTCGTATGAAAATCTGTAGAGTTCCCAGCGTAGTTTTACAGCTCCAGGAGTGTTTTTAGACTTTTGGATAAACCGTAGCTTTGCAAACTCTCCTCTTGGTTTTCTTCCCGCTGCCTGCCAGAATATTCAGCCATTTACGCTGCTGGAAATCTGTTTCCAAGTCTCTCTGTCAAAACAGTCTTGGTTGGACTCATGAAGGAAAGGCGAGTTTCGGAGTCACACACGGTTATGGTTATTTTAGCTGCCTACCAAAACATGATCGAATTACAGCGGTGTGCTGGAGCTTGTTTGGGCTTTGAATCAATGGGGATAAGATAGGAATCTGTAGAGAAGTTTTACAGCTTCAGATTTATACAGATTTTATCCAAATATGTTGTTTTTGAGGTCTGCATAAAGTCTAGGACGCTTTTACATAAGCAACATGCCAACATCTGCATGTCCTCCATTCTTTACATTCTTGGTTTATTGGGCTCTTTTGTCTTCACAAAGGGAAATCTGTTTGAATATGATGGAACTTGAAAAGCTCCGTATTTGTTTGGCAGAATCTTCTGAGTCGCTGTCCTCTTTGACCGTAAAGCTCCATCAAATTGATCAGCTCTCTGGGAATTTTTAGTGGATCTTTTATGGCCTGATTTGATCCACCATCCGGCTTCTGTTAAATTCTGGGCTGGGGCTCTAATCCAAGACTCAAACATATTTTCAGAATATTTCAGACCGACAAGGCTTTTCTGCACCGACAGGATCTCATTTCCTGGTGTTCATCAAAGCAGAGCACCCCTAAGCTTCTCTTTTTGGATTCAGATAGAGATGCATCATTTTTGTCCACAATAACAGAAAAAAATATTAAAAAATTGTGATGCCAGTATCAGAGGCAATCAATCCACACTTCCTTTGCCCTGTTTCTAATCTGTTGCTCCTTCCATCTCTCTCTATGAACATGATCGTCTATGATCTATCCCACAGGTTGAACAAATGATCGACATGCACTCTGAAAACTCCTCACAGCTGGAATATGATAGCCATTCTCTACAGTCCTTTGGAATATCATCAAAGCATGCAGTAATACTGGGAGGGTATTATTTATTTTGCAATGTGTTGTGCAGCCAATCAGCTCTGTGGGGATTAAATCCGTTCAGTTTTTACTTTACAACAAGTTTGGTCTAAATAGGATGAAGATCAGGAAGATGTGTTTGATGGGATGTGTTGTAATAAAACCAGCTAATTATAAGTAAGCAACATATTTTTTCTTTAAAGGAGCACAGCAGAAGTTCTACATTCTTTGCAGAAGTCTGCCCCCTCTGGCGACAGGTTAGAATAACATCAGCGGTTTAAGAAGAGGAAGTTATCATATCTGATCATTTTTTCTCATGAATATAAGAATTCTATCACAGCATCTTACCTTTTAGCAAAAGAGGCTCGACCTCAGGTCGGCTTTTGTTCCAGGAGCAGGTCTAAGCTCCCTCCATTTGTTGACAACTGCTTGTCTCAGCATCAAAGTGAAATACAGATGAAAGCAGACAATAACCCAAAAATAAAAAAGCCGCAGCATAAGGAAAAATACAGTTAAAAGTAGTTAATAACAGCAAAGTAAAAAAAATCAAGAAGGGTGCACAAAAAAGAGTCACTTTAACAACGGTGCAAAAATGTTTGTATATATGCATGTAAACCTCCAAGCAAAACTTTATTAGAAAGTTAAAGACGGCGAAGCAGCAGGGATTTAAACACTTACTGGGTTTGTGAGAAAAAATGAGGGTTATAAAGTCTAACAGCTGCAGGGAGGAAGGATCTGCGAGAACAATCATTTTTGCTTTTACGATGCAGCAGTTTGTCAGTGAAACAGCTCTGCAACAGCCTCATGCATGGACTGGGACACATTGTGTTATTTTTGTCAGGGTTCATCTCTCTCCCACCACCTGCACTGTGTCCAGGGCGCATCGTCGGACAGAGCTGGCCTCTTGATGAGCTTATCTGAGCGCGAGCAGGAGATAAGCTGCCGCTGTAAAGAACCACGCCACGGAGGATGGCTGATGGCTCCACAGAGAATGAATGAATGACTGAACTAAGACTGAGCACTGATACTGATTAATAAAGGCTCTTTATTAAACGATATGCGTACTTATGCAACCTGGCTGCCATTATTTTTTTTTTACGCACATTTAAAAATACTTACCCAAAATGCTGAACATTGAGATACATCAGTTCTAAAGTTAAGAAGACATACAACGACAAAGCTACTCATGCAAACGACCCAAAAACATGAACACCAGGATAAAAAAGAGGAGCTTTAAATAATGATTTGAATGAATGAGTAGAGAATCCTGATGAACATGGAGAGGAAACCTGTTCCCTAAGCGCAAAGTACCCCAGAGCTTCAGTGTTGTCCTCAGAAAGTCACCTGACCGGCTGCTGAGCTGAGCTGTAGCGCGTGAAACAGAGAACAGGTGAACAAAACAGAAAATCCTTATTAATACCACTTCCTGCAGCAGATTCAACTGTTTTGGTGGTCATTTAGGTGATCATATCAAGTTTAACATGAAAACATGTAAGGAATTACTTTAACCCCTGGACACCTGCATTAATATATATGTATATTTCAAATAAAAAAAATCCTAGAAGGAAAAATTGCAGTCTGTGTGTGTCTGTACAGCCTCTGTGTGTCTGTACAGCCCATCCAAGAACACAGAAACACAGAAAAGACAAAACACAGACATTATACTCGGTGTCCGAGGCCTTGCTGCTGTTCAATCGGAAAAACTCACACGGAGAAAAAAGACAATTAGAAGAAATTTATTGATACAATTACTTGGTCTTTGGCGCTCAGACCTCGGCAGGAAACAGCACTAGATTTTGATTGATATGAATGAACAGGCGTAAAGAACAGGTCAGTTCCCCCCCCAGGCCTGAAACTGGTGGTGGAGTGGAGATAGATGAAGTTGGTCAGTCTGTAGACTGCTGGTTAGAGAGACGGTCTGCTGAGCTTTATGGAGCGATCCAGTGGACTGCATGAGCTGATACTAGAGCTTCACTCAGGGACCTGGAAGATGGAAGTCCAGCTTGGATAACACAGGTTGAAAGAACCTGTCCATGATGAGCAAGCATAAAGCGACAGTGGGGAGAAAAACCCCCCATTGGGAAGAAGCCTCTGGCAGAACCAGGCTCAACATGGCGGTCTTCTGCCTGACCTGTTGAAGTGAGACAGGGAATGCAGGAAGAGTCCAGAAGGAATGAAACTGAAGGAAGTCCCACAGCGCATTTACCGCCTGCGCACCAGGAGCAAACAAGTTGTGGATCGGAGGCCTTTTAAGATGAACTTTGGATGCTGATTGGCTTTCGTGGAGTTGTGATTCAAAGCTGATTGGCTGTGTCGAGGGCGGATGAAGGGCGGCCTAGGCTCCATTTATAGAAAAATAAAAGGATCACAATGGGGAAGAGGAGTGAAAGAAAAGACATATTTGAAATTTATCCATAAAGGATACAGTCTGAGATTGCAAAAACTGTTTTTGTATATATTAAAAGGTTATTTCCCTTTAACTCAACGCCAAACTGTTTTGTTTTTATCATTCTATTTAAAGACAAACACAATTGTGTGACATTTATAACGGCTAATGGTAGAACACACCGTTGTAATGGAAGTAAGAGCACATGCTATCTTGGGTGTATACGTAATACAAAGCGTTTGTTGCAAAATTGCAAAAAGGGCATCAAGAGGTTAAGCTTCTGTCGTGTGGTAGAACTGGTATAGAAGAAGGTCATACCTGAGATTTTCTCACCTCTCTTCTCTGTTGTCTTTCAGACTGTTGGCTGCAGAGTTTGGAGCCGTGAACTGTCTCAGTCTGTCTGAGAGAGGCTCACAGGTTGCCATGAAGACCTGAGGCGGGGCGGCCCTGCGTGCCCCTCTGCACACCCAAGAGTGTCGTGTGTGTGTGTGTATCTGTGCGAACACACTGTGCTGCATTTAGAGCCCTGCGGAAAGCCGACCAGCATGCTGCAACCGTCCCTGTGCTTCCTGGGGGGGCTTTTGGGTAAGAGACACGAGCCTCTTTTTTGCTCTTCCTTGAGCCCCATCTCCATCTGAGCGCAATCTGCTGACAGCAGGAAACCTTTCTGAAACATGTCAATAATATGTGAGGATTGTGGGACGGATCGTCAAGCTGCAGGAGAATGCGTGTGTTCAGTTTACCGCCTGGAGTTCAAAAATGTCTGTTTTGAAACCTCTGCATCTGGTTTTAGGTACTTTTTTGGGAAACAGCAGGATATTTTAAAGATGCTGCAAGACAAAAACAGTTCACACCATCATGGATGTTTAACTAGATCAGCTTTTCTCCAAAGTTTGCATGGGTGGTCTGCATTGTGTCAAAACTTTTCAGTTCCATTGACGGATTAACGTCTATGTGTTGCTGCGAAAATTAGGTCTATGGTGGACAGCCATAAACTCCTTACATAATTCTCCTTACTTCATGCATGCTTATATCTTCAGAAAAAAAAAACAGAATTGTCCAGAACCGGATGTAAAACTTTGGTCACCAGCTGCTTTGTGAGTGAACACAGTTTGTTTTGGCTGCTCCTGTTCAGCTGTAAATGGCTGACCCAGGTGGATCTACTACGGCTGGATTTCAGAGGTCCTTTTATTTCTGTTTTATTTCTTCATCTGAAGGAAGGCGACCTGCCAGACAAATTAAACCCTTTTTTTATTGCATATTTTCAACATGTTTATGAAAACACAATAAAGATCTGCTTTTGATCTTGTTGGGATGCTGAATGTTGGCAAAAGAGAAATGCAGTGGTCTAAAAAAACAGCACTGATGAAACAATATGTACTGGATTGCAAATAAAGCAAAGCATATCAAATCAGAGTGTCTTTAAGTTGGAATAAATATAGATTAAAATTTTGACCCAACACATCAGATATGGGACCAAAATGAAATATTTTTTACAGTTTTCGTTTGGGATCAGGTTGCAACCTACAGGTAATGCTTATAAATAAAAAAACTTTTCCATTGGTGATAAAATAATATTTGTCTGTTGAATCTTAATTAGAGAAGGGCGTGTTTGGGTGCTACAATTAGAGCAGTGCAGCACTTTCAAACGCATAATATCATATGAAATACATATTAATATATTCAACTAATTCATTCGTAGTTTATAGTGACTTGAAAAATTGACTAAACCACCTTAGTTGTTCAAGAGATATGATGTAAACTGACACTGGATAGACTTTTTTATAAGGGCATTTTTACAGCCCCTTGGCTACATCTGGCCCTTTGCATCACTCACAGTCTGAAATCAAACACACATCAAATGTGTCTGCACATAAATCAGTTCTGCTGCTGTCTTCCTGTTTGCTAACTACATTAGCACTCTGGTCTATGCATTAAAAGGGTGCTCTGCTGCAAAGTGTTGAACATTAGATTGTTTTTTCTTTACAAAAGTAATTTACAGAATGCAGCCTACTGATCTTTCTGGGGGGTGTCCCACAAAGCTCTGCTCTCGGACCTCTCCTTTTTCATTTTGTCGGCTGCCAGTTGGTGTAATTTTCCCAAAAGAAATGTACTGTATCCTTTTATTCTTACGGTAATAATGCATATAAGGTGGATTTTTGCTCTTTGGCACATTGGTCAGTTCTCTGACCAGCTTCTCGATGACTGTCTTATTGGTCCTATTTATAGGTATATCCACTGGATTTTCTACATTTCAATTATTCTTGTTACATTTTTTTTTCCCTAAATCAATCTTGATAAGGGTAAGGTGGATGTATGGATGTCCTAATGTCTCCAGCAGGGCCCCTAAATTGATCTTTCCTCTCTGGCCTCACATGGTAAAACTCTAATTTCACACTTTGGAGTGAAGACAGATCCTTCCCCAAATCTTGACTGTAAAAAAAGGTGGTTGCAAAATTCCACTTAAATGATTAAGCTTGTTCTGTCTGAAGACAAATAAACATATTTTTATTCCAATGCTTTTTATTTGAGGACAGGTTAAACAATTTTAGCATGTCAACAACTGGTGCTAATTGCACTTTAACATTCTGATACTGCATTAATTCTGTGAGATCACACCAACCATTTGGTTTTCAAGCATGCTTTGTCCTCTCATGAGCAAGCACTTGAGCATAGGATACAAAACTAATCAGCTTCGACTCATTACCGAAACTGTGGGCAATATATACAAACATTTTGTACAAAATTAATCCACTACAGGTGGAATAATATTGCAACCGGAGTAGTTGGTTTAGTCCATTTTTAAATGACGCTTTTATATATTTAAGCACTTACACATAAATATTTGTCTTTCAGTTTAATTTCTGTTGCGGATCTCATGACCCCAACAGGTTGATCACCAACCCCAATTGAGGTCACGACCCCAGCTTTGGGAATCAATGGGCCTGATGCAACTACATCTTCATATACTTATGGTAAATTTCTCTTAGTTTTTCTCCTACTGTGGGCTTTTACATGACAGTCAGATTCAACAAACAATAACTGCAATAATTATTGGAAATTGTCCTCATAAAAGTGATGTAGGCCGTAAATGAGTAATAAGATAAATGTAAATCTGCATAATTACCTCCCTGATTTTTCCATAGAAGGCTACAAATTCCCACGCCTCTGACAATGACACAGTCTTTCCTCCACCAGACCCAAACAACCACATTCAGTGTGATAACAAAGCCAAGGAGCTGCCATGAAGGGAAATAAATGAAAGTCTGACCGTTAGGAGCTTTGCTGAGCTTTCATCCATATTCTGTTCCAGATGTTATTTCTATAGTAGCTTGACCTCACATAGAGTCCCTGACTGTTTTCTCTTTGGACAAACTGACAGCAAATGAAACCAGAGTCCCTGAAAACCGACATGCCAGCTGCAGGTGTAGTGACCCATAGTTCTTTCATCAGCCAATAAGAATGTCATTAATAATTGCAGAGCTGCATAATATATACTGATGCAGCCTATTAAAACGAACATTTGCTTTTAAGAAACAACAAATGTTGTCATTTATTGATAAATTGGGATTGGATAACAGCTGACTGATTGAACAAGACTCCTAAGTCCATCTTGAGTAATCGGAAAATTAGTACGTATGAGTGATTTTCTCCTAAATCACTTGTACATACTATTTAAGAAGGAATATGTGCGAATGAATGATTCTGGCATGGGGCCCAATGCTCTAAAGGTTTCAGATCCTCAGCCATTAAAGTTATAAAATGCATTAACAGTATAATCCTTCTGCAGTTAGACAGTTTTATGTATTGCTCTTTTGTAAAGCTTGACTTTAAATGTGGTAATGTTGTAATATGTTGGTAAAAAGAAACAAGAAGAGCTCTAAACAGAATAAAAGGCAGGATGATGGAAAACATAACCCGAATATTTTCTCTCTCATATGGAGGAACCCAGATTTAGGATATTTCTTCTCTTGTTATAGAATATCTGACTCATTTTATAGCTTTTAATTTCTGGGTAAAAAACAAACAAACAGCTTTTACAGGGATAAACATGTGAGAACCTCATAGAAACATGAGTTTAGACTGGTCAGTGGTCAAAGTTATAAATTATGACTTATTCGTACAATCTATTTATATGTTTTTTCTTTAGTCCTATTTTTTAAATCTGGGTCGCTACTAGATACTATTTGCTATATTGTGGCAAAAATTTATCAATGCAAACTTACACTCACCGGCCACTTTATTAGGTACCCCATGCTAGTAACGGGTTGGACCCCCTTTTGCCTTCAGAACTGCCTCAATTCTTCGTGGCATAGATTCAACAAGGTGCTGGAAGCATTTCTCAGGGAGTTTGGTCCATATTGACATGATGGCATCACACAGTTGCCGCAGATTTGTCGGCTGCACATCCATGATGCGAATCTCCCGTTCCACCACATCCCAAAGATGCTCTATTGGATTGAGATCTGGTGACTGTGGAGGCCATTTGAGTACAGTGAACTCATTGTCATGTTCAAGAAACCAGTCTGAGATGATTTCAGCTTTATGACATGGTGCATTATCCTGCTATCCATCAGAAGTTGGGTACATTGTGGTCATAAAGGGATGGACATGGTCAGCAACAATACTCAGGTAGGCTGTGGCGTTGCAACGATGCTCAATTGGTACCAAGGGGCCCAAAGAGTGCCAAGAAAATATTCCCCACACCATGACACCACCACCACCAGCCTGAATCATTGATACAAGGCAGGATGGATCCATGCTTTCATGTTGTAGACGCCAAATTCTGACCCTACCATCCGAATGTCGCAGCAGAAATCGAGACTCATTAGACCAGGCAACGTTTTTCCAATCTTCTATTGTCCAATTTCGATGAGCTTGTGCAAATTGTAGCCTCAGTTTCCTGTTCTTAGCTGAAAGGAGTGGCACCCGGTGTGGTCTTCTGCTGCTGTAGCCCATCTGCCTCAAAGTTCGACGTACTGTGCGTTCAGAGATGCTCTTCTGCCCACCTTGGTTGTAACGGGTGGTTATTTGAGTCACTGTTGCCCTTCTATCAGCTCCAACCAGTCTGGCCATTCTCCTCTGACCTCTGGCATCAACAAGGCATTTCCGCCCACAGAACTGCCGCTCACTGGATGTTTTTTCTTTTCCGGACCATTCTCTGTAAACCCTAGAGATGGTTGTGTGTGAAAATCCCAGTAGATCAGCAGTTTCTGAAATACTCAGACCAGCCCTTCTGGCACCAACAATCATGCCACGTTCAAAGTCACTCAAATCACCTTTCTTCCCCATACTGATGCTCGCTTTGAACTGCAGGAGATTGTCTTGACCATGTCTACATGCCTAAATGCACTGAGTTGGCTCCATGTGATTGGCTGCTTAGAAATTAAGTGTTAAAGAGCAGTTGGACAGGTGTACCTAATAAAGTGGCCGGTGAGTGTATTTTGACATTAAGGCAAAGATTATTATTATTGTTAACATTATGACATTTAACTTTAATTTTCCTAACTGAGGCAAAACCATTCAGTATAGAAGAGTTTCTGAAGGATTGAAACTGGCAGAAATAAAATATAAACCGCTGCAAAGTAGCTTGTAGGTATCTAAAAATACTTAATAATGCAGATTTAATAAAATAAATAAAATATGGTTTAACTACACAATGCATATATTTACCACCTCACAGATGGGAAGAGAGTTGAAGTTAGCATATAGATCCACAGATGGGAGCTATAAGATAGCAGTTTTACACACTAATTTAATGTCCAGTGACAATTCACTCCAAGTAAATAGACCAGCAATCTTCGAAGCTCATAAAAAACTTCAAATCAAATTTACATGCTTGCGTTTTGTGCAAAGGCAAATCGAAATAAAATCTCAATTTTGATTTTTGACAAACTGATTCAGCCCTTATATAAAAACATTAACGTATTTCTCATGTTTTAAATTAATTTGTAAATTTCGATTGTGTTGTTTTACGTACTGGGCAAGGTATAGATTTCCACTTTAATACCACAACGCTGCCAGTTTTGGTCTTTTATAGATTTAAGCCCTTTTAGAGAAATATATGAATTCTAAGTCACTTTACTATCAGCTGAAACAGTATAGTAGAAAACACCAACAGTAAGAGTATTAACCCTTTATAGGGCAAGGTAGTGTTTTTGATCACTTGCATAGCCCTTACAAAGGGAGTCCCCCATCACTTAGTGAGGTCTAGAAGCACAAGATCTATATCCAGGAATTAAGCTATGATACTGCGACATGGTTGCACATCTTATTTTGGCATTTGATCAATTAGATGACCCCTTGAATGATCTATTACCTATTGTAAATTAAGTTGGAAAAAAAAGTTAAGTCAAGAAAAAAAAGGTAAAGTTAAAAAGTTAATAAGCCTAGTTAACTATTATATTTAGGTTTATAAACTAAGAAATGTAAGTGCCAGTATCAGCATTAATGCCCCTAAGGTTATGTTGTACCAAAAAAAATGTGTTTCTTTTACTCTTAGAGTGTTTTTCATGATTTTCTTTTGAAGGCATTTTTGTTATTTTTCTTAATATATTTGGGAAAGTTGGCATTTTTATTACATTGACATTAATTTTTCCCATCAAAATGTTTTGAATGTTCCAAAGGCAATAAGGACTTGTCCTTGATTCCAATAACACTATTGGCTTGAAATAGTGAATCAATTTTTATATTCTTTATTTTAATTTTAGGGGCCCCTTTATCTAAGGCCTCTCATCTATAAACCAGATGCTTCCTAGTCGCTCCCAAGAGGCGGCGTAAACTGGGAGCTGATATAGCTTAAGTGGAGGGAGTGTTAGAAGATATTATATCACAAACCTATTTCCTGACTTTTCCTAACGCTGTGCAGACCCGCAAAGTGTCTCTGTTAGTGGGAACAGATTGCTGCTCACAGATTACAAGATGACCTGACACAATTAGTCTAAACATACAGGGAAGTGTGAAAATCTGCACACTTTGCTTTTGAGAGGAGATAAAGCAGCAGACATCAGCAGTGACGTCTGGTTGCAGTAAGCCTAGCGCTATTCTCCCGCGTTACAAACAAAATCAAATGAACTACTAGACACATCTCCAATCAACAACAATTATTTAAGATTTCCAGAGGACTTCACCATTGAAATTCACCAGAGCTATAGTGAAACTGACAATGCCCACGTGCATGGCAGTTGGTTGTTGGAATACATCGTAAAAATGAAAGAAAAAATGTGTTATTTCACCTTTCCAATTCCTGATCCTCCACGGACGGGTTCGTCGTTGGATTGCCAACTTGAAGAGGTAGGATTTACCATCGAACACGTCATTAATCCGTTACTCTCCGCTTCGCATAGTGCACTGGTCGTCCCCATTATGGATAATAGTGCGTTTTGACAAACACCAGATACAGCTGTGGGACTTGCTCAACAGCCGCTACCACACCATGACAAACCGTTAGGTGGCAGTAGTGTTCTTTGACAAACTTTGATGTCTCCAGTAAAGCACATTCAAATGAAATTACACTTAATTAAAAACACTTATGATTTATTGAAAAGTATGTAACAATTTCATACTTAAAGTACTTTCAGGAGTTTGTATTGTGAATGCAACTGGACTTCTCCTTTAAGAGATGCAACAATTAAAAATCTGAGCCGACATTGTCATTAGTATTGCTGTGATAACCAGATTTTTGGACACTGCGAAGAACCAACCACAGTGCTGACATCATTCTCTGCTTCAGTTATGCTTCAGTTAAACACCCACAAACCCCAGCTGCATTGCTATTACTGTCACATGACCAAACCTTCCCCTCCTGAAACAAAAAGACCAACTGAATGGAAATGAATATTGGTTATGAATATCGGCCCAGTGTGACTCATAGGACTGAAACATTAATGCCCACATATCCTGATTTTTTTCAGAATAAGGTTTTAGTGAGTATTTCTATTCCCAGTCGCATCCAGCATTGAACAAAGAATAACGTCTGCATTGACCCGCTATGCAGGTAGGATACGTTGGGCTGTTAACTGTTCAGGCAGAAAGGGTTACATTTGGTGTTATAATAGACTAGAGAGAACAGGGGATCCGTGACCCCTAGGGGGTCAACGGAGGTACTGCATGGGGGTCGCGAAAGTTTTGAAATTTGTTTTGCTAATTGAAATGTCTTTATATCCACATTAACATGAATTCAACGCATGTAAACAGATAAATGGAGGCAGAAGATGTCTTTCAGTCATCAATGCTAACATTCAGCGACACACAGGAGCTCTTTCAAGCTGGGCACCGTTTCATTCACAACACCTGTCCCATCAACCAGAAGAAATACTTTAATAATCCCAGGGTGAAATTACTTTTTGTTTACATAACTCCATCTGTAATAGAGTGACTATAGGACCAGTTTGATAGAACACAATTTAATACATTAATTATAATCAGGGGGTCCCCCCTCTCTCTTGCCATCAGTTTGGGGGATTTTAGCCTGGAAAACGTGGAAGACCCCTGGACTAGAGGAAAAAGATAGGAATCCATCCTCTGCTGTCCTTTGTATTGTGGTCAAGTTTTCTCAGCTGCATGTAAAGTTGCGACCTACTCTGATTGGGCCGATCGGTTCGTCTGTGGCTGAGCCGTGCTAACAAAGGACAGAGAAGTGAGGAGACCATGGAGAGGATAAACTCTGTGAGGGATGGCTGCCCAGGGAGTCACTGAACTGAACCAGATCTGAATCTGCTTTCCAAACAGAGGTTAGGGTTAGCTAACCGTTCTATTGTTTTCTTAAGCCTTTCTAAACCAGCCAATATTTACATTCCCTTTCACACCGAGGGTTGAAACGAAATGTCCGTGTCTGTTGGCAGAATTCAGCTTCCATGTTAGCCTTTGGTGGCTCTGAGGCGGAGTGACCCTGTCCTGTTTGGGATACAGCCCTGTTTCCTTTTGAGAATAAATATGTTTTCCATCTTCCATCTGCCTCTTCAGTTCTGTTTGTTTTTAACTGCAGCTCTTCACTTTAGATGCACACCACATTCTTTTCGACTGCTTTAATAAAAATCCCACTTTCCTGATGTCCTACGGCCTGCCTTGAAGTGACCCGTTTGTCTCGTTTAACCATTGACCACAGGTCTTGTGTGTTTTTAGAAGCCACTCTGGCTGAATTCGCAACCTGTTGCTGGTTTGCAAATAGACACAGAAAGGAGTGGATCCTGTTTCTGTTCCTTGTTTGGTGGAGTTTATCTGAAAAAGGCAAATCTTCCTGATTATGTTCTATGAAATGAAAAGACAAAGCCGTAGTAGATCCACCTGGGTCAGTTTAATGTGTTCCTCACTTTGATTAAATTTGTTTGAGTAGTTATGACTCTTGCTGAAAAGAGCTGAGGACTCGCTTGGAGGATTAAAGCGTTCAGGAGACTAACTGAGCAGGGAGGTTCCCACACCGAAGGGTTTCAATCATTAATGAACTCATATCTCACTCTTGGACTCTGCAAATACTTCCTGCATACTTCCTTCTTGCTAGAGGAAAAAAACCAAGCTGGGAATATTTACGCTGCTTTGACCGTTATATAGAAACAGCAGAGTGTGATGAGTGGCTAAAGAAGCCAAATCAGGTGATTGAGTGAAAACGTTATCTTTCTTTGATTTTCCTTTTTTCTTTTCTATACATGTTTATGTTTCTTATTCAGGACCACATGTGATGCCATTCTGTTCTCAGGGGCCTTAAAAGCCTTGTAGGGAACAAAGATTGGTACATTTCCTTAATGTAATATAATAGAGTTAGAGGTACAATTTGAGCCAAGTGTAGATTAAGACTAGGAACATGGGGAAGTGATCAGATTAATGGAAGTTCCTGTGTGTTAAGATGTGGTGTTTGAAGTTGAAGCAGCTTCAACATTCCCATCTCAGCTGGAAGAGAAGAGGAAAACCATCATCTGTGTTGTTCTTTGACAGGACGCCTGTTTGGAATGGAAATTAAATCAATCAGATGTATCTGTTCCCACACTGCTGGTGAAACCCAAACAGGTCATCAATCAAAATGTTCGGCTCACTGGGCAGTAAAGCGCTGGGCATTTGGTAGCCATATCGTTCTACACTGTTCATGTGTAGAGAATTTCTACACAGATGCCGGTGGGAAGCCTTGTCCTGCTGGAGCTCCACGTCTAAGCTGTGTTTTTGTCAGCAGCAACATCAATCCAACTTTAAATGGCTGACAGAAAGTTGGGTTTTACCTCACTGTCAACATTTTCAATCCTTTTACATGTCCGACAAAATGCTGGCATACTTTGGATAAATTATGGGTACACGGTCATTCGACATACGCTCTGGACTCTTTATGAATATGCCCAAAATTGAAAAAAATACATAGAAAGTTCAGCGTATGCTATCATACCTTGATGCTGACCATCAAGGTATGACCGGGGCTTAAAAAAATATGCACAAGTGTAGTTGGTTGCACAGGCTCCTCTCCTGTGGAACCAACTACCAGTTTTAGCCGTGAGGCAGACACCCTGTCTACTTTTAAGGCTAGGCTTAAAACTTTCCATTTTTATAAAGCTTATAGTTAGAGTGGCTCAGGTTATCCTGAGCTATCTCTATAGTTATGCTGCTATAGGCTTAGACTGCTGGAGGACATAGGGACCCCTTTTTTCATCATTCTGCTTCATTCTATCTCTATTCTCCAACTCTGCAGAATTCCTTTGTTCAATCTAAAACGCTAAGCTCTCTCTGCTTTTTCTCATAGTAGCTTCATCTGGCCTGTTCCTGTTTGGCTGTGACTCCATCCTGGAGATCAGCTGTGCTCCTGCCATCAACACCTTTGTTTATAGATGTTTAAGCTCATCCTTTTTTCCAGTCCAGTTTCTCTTACTGTGACTGGCTGGATGTGCTCTCTTAGTCCTCTGACGTGGGTCTTGCTTGGAGCTCGTCTGCCTGGCTATGTGTTCGCTGGATGGGGCCACCTGTGGAGCTGGTTGACAGTTGCCTTTTATCTCTGTTTCTTTCTGTATGTCTGCTTCTGCTCAAACTGAGCCCGTTTCTGCTGGTTTTTCCTCTCCACTGTCGCTACAACCATGCTTAATGTGAGGGATTGCCTTGAGTGTCAATCAGCCGATGCAATCAACTAGTTTTCCTTAGCTAGAAAACCTTTAATGAATTTGACTGGATGATCTGGTGAACTGCACTGCAAAAACGATCTAGAAATAAGTAAAAATTTCCTTAATTAAGTATATTCACCCTTAATTTGAGTAGGTAAATGGGAAAGTTTGCCAATGGAATGAGTAATTTTACTCTTAAAATAAGATAATTAGATAATATCTACTTGAAATAAGACAATGCAATAGTGTTTTTTTATTTTAAGTGTAAATTGTCTTGGTCCATTGGCAGAATGTCTCTTTTACCCCCTTAATTCAAGAACAAATGCACTTACTTTAAGAAAAAATGACTTATCTAGATTTAGATTTTTTTGCAGTGTGTAAAGTGCCTTGAGGTGACATGTGTTGTGATTTGGTGCTATAAAAATAAACTGAATTGAATTAATTGAAAGTGTCCGGGTTGAAAGTTACCTGGCTAAAGTTAAGCTGTAAAAACTAGTTTGGTTTATGAAATTTAAATAAGCGAAATTTAAGGTTGTAAGAAAAAAGAAAAAACAATAATAATCGAGCTAATACTGAACAGTAACCTGCACACTGCAAAAAATTTTAATCTAGCTAAGTCATTTTTTATTAAAATAAGTGCATTTGTTCTTGAATTGAGGAGGTAAAAGAGACATTTTGCCAATGGAACAAGAGAATTTACACTTAAAATAAGAAAACACAATTGCATTGTCTTATTTCAAGTGCATTTTATCTAATTATCTTATTTCAAGAGTAAAATTACTCATTCCATTGGCAAACTATCTCATTTACCTGCTCAAATTAAGGGTGAATACACTTAATTTAACTTTTTACTTTTTACTTATTTCTAGATCGTTTTTGCAGTGCAGCTACAGATATATACCACCCTGGTTAATACCATGGAATCACCATAGGTTTTCCTTCCACACACATGGATATCTAAGGGATATTTTTTTAAATCTTTACTTTGGTTGACTGTTGTCTTCTTTTGTTCTCAGTTTTTTGTTCCTCTCGTCTTATACAGGTTTGGAAGCAGACTTATTGGAGTTACTGTATATCTTCTATGTTTCTATTTTTGCTGTTTTGTTTTATTTTCTCTCTTATCATTCACTCTTTCCTATCTCTGTCTCCCCTTAGTTCTTACCTCCTCTTTCTTTCTCACCTCCCTTTCTGTCTCTGTGTGCGTTGCATTTTTCATATTCAAGCACCAAGTGGAGCCTAATGGCAACATCCATAATGGTCAGAAAACATGTTTTTAAAAAGACTGACTTCTGTGTAGTGTTCCCTTTAACAGAAAGATCATAGTCTAAATGAACTGACTGAACAGATTACGTTTTAAGGTTTATTTTTACCTGTCGAAGCTATCTGTCATTGCACAAGAGGCCGGCAATGGAAAACAAGAGGGTAGCTCCTTCCAACGCGTGTCTGTCTTTAACGAACGTCACTGTTGAGGTGTTAGATGCCTTTCTGACATGTGAAAAGTATTTAGTCTGAATGAAGCGTACATGTAGGCAAACGCTGTGTCCAAATGCAGGCAGTGTTTTGAATACCAGCAAAGTTGTGTAGTTTCTCAAAAGCTTTTCTACATCAGCTTCCTTTATCTCCACTTTGCATGGAAACAGCAGATAACATTTTTTACGCCGTCACACCTCGCTGCTGCTTTCAAAGATCTTTGTGGATCTGAGACTTTAATCTTGGGGAGGACTTAACCCTCCCACCATGACATGTCTGAACCTCTATGCTGATAGCGAGCTGTAAAGAAGACATCCCTCCATCAGGTACTAATTTAGAGATTAGAAAGCAGACCTCTGATATGTATGAAGAAGTGGTTCTGATGAAGATCTTTCTCAGGGTAATTTTAGCCGTGATCCATATCTGCTTCCTCAACATGAAAACCCGGAGCAAACACTCTGATTACTTGAAGGAGAAGCTCTGAGCCATCTTCTCACCTCGGGTCTGATGGAACAAACTGATGGAACCGGTTTGTGTTCTTACATGGATCTCGTGTTGAAGAAACCTTGTTTTAAAAGGATTGAGGTATGGATTTCAAAAGAGTCTTTTCCTGAACTCCACGCTGGTTTGATTAGAATATTTGTGGCCATAGTTATGTTTAAACCTCTGGCCACACATCCATGTTTCCATTTCATTTTCAGTCTTTTAGGGTTTAGTTTGAAGGATCATTTCTTTATTTGCATTTTCATGTTTTTGTTGTTTAACTGTTGTGGTTAACATCTTAATCATCACTGATTCTTGGTTGTTCCTGATCTTCTTTATCTATAATGCTCTCAGACTTTTTCTGATTGTTATCAGTGATTGGTTAATTCCTCAGTTTGTGTCCTGACTTGCTGCGTATTCCTGCTCTCATGTCTTGCATGTCACTTCTTCTGCAGCAGCCATCTGTCATGGGTTTAAATCCAGCCCAGAGGCTTTCTGTGGCTCAGGGTGTTGCTGAGGCACCCTGAGTGGCAGTCTGTCAGATTCTGTCCTCATGAACAGAATCCCTCGGATCTAAACCAGTAGGCCACCACTCCTCCATTATTAGCCTTCTACATGCTTTCCTGTTGCTGTTCAGTAAAAGTATCAAGGAATCAAGTATCAGATTAAAATCATAGCCTCGGTCTGTTAAGAAGGACCTTCAGTCTAATCTAACCGGATCACCTCCTTCCACGTCTAGCCTGTTAAAAAAAGCAGTCTGGATTTTATTCATAGAGTTCTTCACTAATTAAAGGGGTCATAAAATGATTCTATAGGGTATGTGGTGCTGGTTCTTAAGATCTCTGAATAGGGTGTGTAACATTGGTTGGGCTGAAAATGGCATCTTTGCTGTTCTATGATCCCTAATGCAGCCTGGTTAAAAGCCCTAAAATCAAACAACAGGTTTTCTTCCCTTTATGGTATGATCATGAATATGCTGATGAAGGTTCTCAGTCATCCAGGTCAAAGTCATTCCGTAAAAATTCAAAAAATATCCACTGGACTTGGTTTTCAAAGTCTTTGAAAACCAAGTCCAGTGGATATTTTTTGAATTTTTACGGTATGATCATGAATATGTAGATGAGCTGTGCACTGATTGGTTGAGAATGCACTCACTCACTGAAACATCGTTGATATGGTAGGGTGACCAGACGTACTCTTTTTTCCGGACATGTCCCACTTTTCATACCTAAAAAAAAATGTGCGGGTGGAATTTTTTTGACAGGATATCTCCGTGCAGCCTGGAACACTGCATTTACGCCCGTAGTTCTGGCTCATTTTCAATAGAGCAACCTCCTGCTTTGAAATTCTTGTAGAAGTAAACCCAACTGTAGGCTAAACAGCTAACCTGGTGTCTTACATCTACCTCTAGTCATGTTCTTGGGCCTGTGAACCAGTGGGCTGGTCTGTATGTCAATTTCAGGGCGTGACAAAAGTACAGGCCAGAACCAAATAAAGCAACATCCCAGAGTTTACTTCAGCTTACGGCTTCTTTTGGATTTGCCCGTTTTATGCTGGAAGTTTAGAATTGTGATATTTGCAGAGAAAGGAGGCGTGGATGGGGTTTAAACTTCTCTGTATGTCCATTTCACCCACTGAACTATCGTTATTCATCTATGACAATGGAAACTCAGTTTTGCATTCTATGACCCCTTTAGACATAGACTTAGACAGATTTTATTTCTCATTTTGTTTACACAAGTGTTAAACAAAAAAAAATATTTATCTGGATCAGCTCTGGACAATTTCATCTTATTTAAAAGTGCAGCCTTGAAAAATAGTAAAAAAATAAAAAAAGTAAATAAATATATATAAAAAAAACAGTAATATAAACATATGACTGTAAATTTACAGTTTAAAATTTTTTTGTTGTTGTTTTTTTCTTTAAACCTGTGGATCCTTTTGTTGTTTTTTTCTTTAAAGCTGTGGATCCTCTTCATCACCAAAGCTACAGCATTGAAAGTCTAGGAAATTAAAGTTTAATTTCATTTCAAGAGTTCTTTTCAGTAGAATGAGTTAAACTGACCATAAATATGAAAGATAAAGGATGAGAATTCAGGGGTCTTTTAAATATGGACAGAAAATTGGAGTAAAAATTATAAAATATAACTTTGAAAAAGATATGTTCTAATGTTACAAAAAATTAACTTTTAATAGTATTAATATGAAAAAGAAGAGGATTTAAAACTGAACTTTTATTCTATTGTTTTGTTCTTATCAACATTTTGTTAAAAGTTTGCTACTCAGTGGGAAATAATACATTGTTGGAAAATGTTGATAGATATTTTTTTGTCAAACGACTGTAATGATAATGGTATAGAGATCAAAGTAAAAAAAAAACAATTTAAAAGATGTTTTTTTTAATCCGGTATTATCTTTTTTTTTTGTAAAAAGCTTCCCGGCTAAAGCTAAAATTGAAACCCTTTCAAATTGGTGTACCAGGGGTTATAGATGATCAACGATAAATTACATGAAACAAACAGAAGAACCTGGATAATAAAAGTAATTTTCCCACCTGGCTTCATTAGGGCCATAGTGGAGGGGCCAAAGAGCCACATGCTGCCCTGGAGCCACAGATTGTTCTAGATAAACACTTCTTATCACAAAGCCAATATAATAATTCAACTATTATTTATTTGGGCTGATTTTCTCATTTTTATTTGCCAAACAGGCTTTGAGCTGCGAGAGAAAATGATTGATTTGTTTATTTATTGGCTCTGCTGTAAATTTAATGAAGTGTTGCTTTTGCAGAAATACAGACCAGCCATGTTTTTTTTCTGAACTGAAGGTTATTAAAATATTGTTCCAACACCTGCTTCACGTCAGAGCTATGCTGCGGTGCTTTCTGGCCTTTTTTCCTCACAGCCGTACCAAAGAGTATGAATGTTTGCAGCCTTGCTCACTATTTTCTCACACGTATTCATCTGGTCTGATCTTAATATCCAGAGAATGCTTTGACAGACCTCCCTGGTTTGTGCCGATTTGTCCTTTTTTCTGCGCTGCGTTTCCTGGATATTATCTTGTGGTCGCTCCGCAGAGCGGAGGTCAAATGATTGCTTTCATTGGTGGCTCGGAGAAACCATCAGCGGCTGTCAGTTAGTTCTTTCTAACAGAAAGTTCTCAGTGCTTAACATGTCATATTTTTGAACTTGATTCTGTCAGAAAACTCCCAATAAAAATATATTTAGCTCTAAAACTTTAATTCCCTCCTCCCTCACTAATGGGTCCATGGTGCCTGAACTTATAAGATCAATTTAAATAATTTCCCCGTTAAATTTCTCACTGGAGGAATTAAGTCTGGATTGTTCAGCACCATGTCTAAGTCGAGTTGAACGCAGACCACGCTCTGACTCGCAGGTTTTCTTGCGAAATACGCACCTTTGCTCCCTGCTTTGCTACCTGTGGTTTTATTTTTAAAGGGGTCTTTCATCTAGCAGATGAAAGCCGGTATGCAACGCTTGCTGACTGGGAGCGTATTCTGGAAACCTGATGGTAGGAGAGGCTGTTCCTCTGGGAGTGAGAATGGACTCTGGATTTGCAATTCATGAGGGTCAAAGGTCACTGCAGCCCTCCCCCTCACCCTCTAGCTGTGTGGTATATATCTGAGTCAGATGTCCTCACAGCAGCGCCTGAACCGAGGCTCTTTTCTGCCGTTAAATGCTGTGAACTGATCATTTTTACTGGATAACTAAAGAATAATTTTCAGATTTAATAGACAAAGAATGTCCTGTTGTAATTATGCTTGTTTATTGTTCAGCATTTCTGTAGAAGTCCAAAGTCCTTTAATTTGATGTGTCGGGGCAATGAAGCAGTTATTTTTGCGTTAAGGCATAAAAGAAACCCTTCAGTGAAAATGAGCCAGTGGCTGAAATGAAGCGTCCTTATTGTTAGGATAATTATCACTGAAGATGTGTGAGTTTATTACACCCTGTTATTGGCTGCCTGTTGCGTTTCACAACTCATGTTTTAATCAAATGTTCAAATTTGATTAAATCAAATAATTTTTTATTTATTTATTTTTATTTTGTTTTTCATTGTGTGTGATACATGTACACTTGCGCCTTAATCCTTATTTATCTTGATATACTGTATATATATTGTTTATTCTTAATGCACCTTTTTCCTCCTTGTTTGCACCTTCTTTAATTACTATGCCAATATGTGACCAGTAAATTTCTAATCTAATCTATACTAAGACAGTTCCTCTGTTTGAATATACAGTTATAATCATTATTCTGTATGTGGCAAAGATTTAGAAATGGATTGAGAGCGGTGTCCTTCAGCTAAGAACAAAGTGTAATATATTGATAAGGCTGGAGCCATGGATGTCTAATCATCTGCTAATGTGTATCATGTAAAATAAGATGATGTAGACTGGAGATGTATAAAATGCCTTTTTTACTGTTAATTGGGGCCACTTCCTGAGAGGTGAGCAGCTGCCTTCTGTACATTCTAAGAAATTTCTCCGACGCCGGGATAGAATAATCCTACAAAAAAAAAAAAAAAAAAAAACTGTCATGTGGACGCACTGTATATTAGAGATGTCCCGATCCAGGTTTTTGCACTTCCGATCCGATACCGATATTGTTTTTGGACTTCCGATCCGATACCGATACTGGCCGATACCAGCCTATCCGAGCATGTATTTAAGTTTAAGTTAAAGTATTTAGCCTTAGTTGTAAGACTCATGTTGAAAAGGGTTTTAGTACTCTTGATAACATCTAGCCAGCTGAATTAGGTGAGATTGAATAAAACACAATGCTTGGTAACAACAAACTTACCTGTTTATTAAGAGATAAACACAAACTGGACAAAATTATGAATAGCAATCTAATATTGCACAGTGAGCAGTAAAACCGTAAACAGTTAAAGGTGCAAGTATTACTGTAAGTTTTAATAAAAATGCAAAACAGACAAGAGTGGAAAATATTCTATTAACTTCAATCAGGACTCTACTTGAAAAAAGACACTGCTTAAAAAAAAATCAGTGCAAATAACAGTGAACTATTACACAAAAATGCCTTATACTCCCCAATGTCCTCCACACCTAGTCTCCATCTACACATCGTGCAGGATAAAATAATCCCACACGGCTGACATTTTCCCCGCTATCTTCCAATTCACCTGTTTTAATGGTTAGGCCGGGAGACAGACCCAAAAAGACCCGTGGGTGTGTTGAAGGTGTTCTGAAAAATGCGGACCGGATTCGGGGAACACTGTCGCAAAATAGTGGAATGGATCGTTTCAATCGGCGAAACTGGAAAATACGGACTGGATTTTTTTTTAAACTGGATCGGCAGTCTGGATTGGCATTTTTACATGCTTTGCCGATACGCATTTTTTTGCCAATATCGGTGTCCCGATCCGATACGTGGATCGGATCGGGACAAGCCTACTGTATATATCTTATATTTCCCATGCACTATTGTATTCCTTTGGCACCTTCTTATTCTCCTTTGACTATGTTAGCTGATGTAACAAGTACATTTCTCCACTGTGAGATCAATAAAGTCAATCAATCAATCATTCCCCACTGCGAAGCACGGTAGTGGCAGCACATGCTGAGTGGATGAGTTCCTTCTGCAGGGACAGGCAGTTTGGCCCAGTCAAATGAATGGCATGATGATGGCCTTACACTGCAGGGGGATCAACACAAATGCCCGCCACACTTTTCAGATTCTTTTTGTTTCTTTCACACTTGTGCTGTTTTGTTTTAATGTGAAGCATAAAAGAAGAAAATCCACAGAAGTTTGGGCTGGAATCCGAGTCACAGGCGTCAGCGATTAAGATGATGTAGACTGGAGATGTATAAAATGCCTTTTTAACTGTTAATCGGGGCCACTTCCTGAGAGGTGAATAGCTGCCTTCTGTACATTCTAAGCAATTTCTCTGATCTGAGTAAGATTACAATTTCTATCAGAATCTGTTGTCATGTCTCCTGGTTATTTAATACATATAAGTTATGAAGTGTTATTCAAAGAGTTTGTCTTGAGTGATAGAGAGATAGAGCATCAGGGTGAATACACATCTTTAGCATTATTTTGTGTAACATGAACACAAAGGAAGGTCCGGTACTTGGACCGGATTGGACCCTGGCCAATGGGAGAAACCCCTGCTCATTAAACAGCTGGAGCCCCACTTTAATCTACCTCCTGTAGTGTGACGCCGGGGCAGAAATTTTTCCAGCAGCATGTCTGAGAACAGGTGTGTGATTGGTCAGGATATGGATGGGTGTTATATGCAGAGCTTACTCTTACTTCAGCTGCAGAGATCTGTCCAGCGATCTGGATAGTCTGAGGATAAGCTGGCAGAGGTGCTGAGAGGATATGAACATTTCTAAGTGCTATGGAGCATTTAGCTCTCCCTCGTCCTTATGAATCTAAAATAAACATCCTATCTGTTTTTCTGCTGCTGATGTGTTTTCTTTTCTGGCTGAGCTACAGGGGACATTCTTTGAGCTGGACACGGTTTATACAGGGTTTATACAGGAATGATAACTTTAATTTAATGCTTTTTAATGCTCTTTCAATGCTCTTACAAATAATTTCCGTGCCATCAGCAAGTACCTATGACTCTCATATATATATATATATATATATATATACATACACATATTTATATGTATATGTCTACATATATATATATAAATCAATATGTATATGTATATACATATTGGCAAAATCCTTCGTCATCTTAACCGTCGACAGGCTGCAGCCATGTCCCAACTTCCTTGATTGTTGTTTTGTTAACTCTTACATTGAAAAAAGGGACTTTATGGCCCTGTGTTATCTTATATTACCTCAGTTTTTATGTAAAACTAACCTCAAATTGCCATTTAAGTGCTTACCTCCATATGACACCTTTTATTAATGTGTTTGTAATATGTTTGCAACTTAACAGATACATGTAAAATGTACTTAGATATCAGGAGTAAAAGTTGTGCTTTTTTCCTGCCTGACCATTTATATTTTCATGTTGGAAATATTGTTTCCTTGTTGGCTGCACGGTGGTGCCCTTTTGGCTTTCAGCAAGAAGGTTCTGGGTTTGAACCGTTCTGCATCAAGGTTGCATGTTCTGCAATGCATGGGTTCTCTCTGGGTACTCCGGCTTCCTCTCACAGTCCAAACACATGACATATCAGGTTAATTGGCTGCTCTAGGTTTTCATTGAGTGTAAAATTTACTTGAGTTTGTTTGTTAAATCAACTTTTCTTAGTAAGAAAAATCAACTTAGATTTTATATAGTGAAATTTACAAAGAATTTCTATGTAGAAAAAGTTACTTAGCATTTTCTAAGTAAATGATTCTCCAATTTTATTTTAAGTTTACATACCTTTAACTGCAGATGTTTCCTCTGTGAGAATAAAAGTCACTTTCAAATCCCAAAGAGTATGAGTCTATAACTGATGGATGTAACGAAACTGTTTCACTCCTTGCCAGTTGGTGGCGGTAATGCACCTGAAAGCCGTTAAACCCGAGGAAGATGAGGAAAAAACGACATAGCAAATGTGATATCTAAGCTGATGTCTATGCTGAAATATTTTCTGTGTGTAATGTAACATTCAATCAGTGGTTTCTGATTCCATCTTCTTCCATCTCACCTAAATAAGGTTTCTGTCAAATTTTCAGGTGCATTACCGCCCCCAGCTGGTAGGGAGTGTTACAGCTTCACCAGGAGTTTTACATTTGTGATTAAAATTGTGGTTTAAACTAGCCTGGGTGCCATTCAGAACTTAGTCCCGCCCACAACATTTGAGGTCGGGAAGTTCGGTCTGGCATTGCTTAATAGCAGCGCGAGTATGCTAGCACAATATCTGGCGGGCCAATCAAATTGTCAGGGCGGGCTTTATACGATGATGGACAGATGATCAACAGTAACGTAATCAACCACGTCACCAAAGCGCGCTTGGGTGACAACAACAATGGCTGCCGCTAGAGAGTTGAGGTGTGTAGATTCTGCTATTAGGTCTGTTCTAGAAGATATCGACAGCAAATTAATTTTAAAAGAGGAACAGAGAAACGCGATCAAGGCTCATCTTCTTATTCTAGGCGTGCAACTGCACGCTTTGATTTTTGTTGACAACAACTATGCGTCGCTTAACATACGTCACGCACTCCGTTGCTCTTATTGGTTGTAGGTCTATCCAATTGAGTGCAGAGGCATTTTTTTTCCTGGTTCGTTCGAAACACGCCCCATAATCACAGCTCTATGGAGCAGCATCAGACTCATATTCTGACTAGAATTGAGTAGGACTACGTCAGGCTAGGTTTAAACAGTATTATTACAAAACTCTATCTATTTAGCTTTCAAACCCACCAGCGTTTACATCTAATAACTCATGAAAATTACAGCGGTAAAATGTTAACCAATATAGACATGTTAGACATTGTTGGAAAACTTCTCCAGAATTCAACCACCAGGTTCATTTTATGAACACAGCAAGCACCAAAGCACCATTAACACAGATATAGCAGCATGTCAAAATGTAAACATGACAAAGCAGCCACAACAAGCAATCAGGTCTTTATTTCTGCTGTTAAAAAAAAACTATTATTTTCGAGGATAAAAAAAACAACTTTGAGTCATGTTTGAACTGACGCAGCTTGGGCTGTGTTTTAATCACCCAATTTTATATGTACACCAAATTTATATATTCATAAACTAGAAGGTGTTAGCTTTCAAATAATGTATGACACATGTAATTTTGGCTAAGTTTTTTTCTTTTCCATTTGGGAATGCAAAATAGGCGAGGATTTCCCAAAATGAGGGGGATGTGTTAACTGGAAGTATTTATAGCTACTACAGTATAAATGAAGTATTTATAACTATTTGAATTTTCACAAACAGAACATCTGATGTAACATGTATGAATGAACATCAACATGACATCAACAAACAAATCTTAATTTCACATTTATTGATCTGCATTTAAAAGCTCAGAAATGTTGATATTTTTCATGGTCCCATTTAGTTGCTTCCCAATCGCAAACCCAGAATTAGTCAGCATGACCTGGGAACCCTTGGGATCTTCAAGGAGAGTGTTAGTGAGGGTAAAGATGGTAGGGATGGAACGGTTTTTGAAAACCGTCCGAACAGTTCGGTTCGACTGTCTCGGTTCGGTTCGCGTGTGTTTTGTTCGGTTCATGCGCTGCTCCTTTTTCTCATAGGTGAAGCGTTTACACTACAGAGCAGAAGGTGGCGGTACTGTGACCAAAGCCAACCACCAGTAGTAAACAAGAAGAAGAAGAAGCGAAGCAGTGTAGCCGGGTGTAGCAGAAAAAAATCAGTTGTTGTGGAGAATTGTGTGGGTATGGCGAGTGGGAAAGAACAGGAGTTGGAAGACGCGCCAGCAGCACTTTATAGGTCTGCTGTATGGGACCACTTTGCATTTAGAGTGACCTACGATGACGGCGGAAAGAAAGTTGTGGATAAAAGTACAACAGTGTGCAAGCATTGTGCAACACGTTTTGTTTATGCTAACAGCAACACAACCAACATGTCATGCTTAGGGATGGGGATCGAAACCCGGTTCCATCAAGGACCCGGTTCCACTTTTTTCAAAACCCGAAAATCAATAACGTTTGGGCTTATCGATACCACTATCGAGTCTGGTCGTTTTGTTTTTTTTCTCCCGGAGGTCCAGTGACATAATTGTGTGTCCCTCGAGTCGCGTCACAGCATTTAAATCTAATCAATCCAATCACTGCAGCATGTCCACCAATGTTTTGGAATGAAATTGTAAGCAAACAGATATTAAAAGTAAAACAAGTGAAGTCCGGCACTTAATTTTGCTCGCGATTTGAGAATGGCTGAACGGAAAGGACTCCTCCTCCTCCTGCTGCTGCCGCCGCGCCACAGTCGGGCCCGTCTTCATCATCCACTCAGAGTACCACTGGTAAGCGCGCACACAGACTTTGTAGCTTGTCCGGTCAGTTAAAAATAGTAATTGTGAAATCCTTCTTGTAATCGGAAGCATACAAGCTACTTTGCTTGAAAAGTAAATAAAGTTTCAGACGTGCTGCGTGATGATGTGTTCAGATTGGCTCAGTAAAACGACAATTAGGTTATCATGATGCGTTCAAGTGTAACGTAAAGAAAACGGGAAATTTAGTTTTTGGCGAGAAACATGAGTAATACAGTTGTATATTGCTCTAATTATTTTAGAATATATAATTAAACCACTCATGGCAACATTTATTAAAAATTACATTTAATTTAAAATACAATTATTTATTTGTTAAATATTTTCCTAATCACTAAAAACATGATGAAAAGTGACAGTAGGCAATACATTAACCAACAATTGTGAAAATATATTCTAGTTAGTTTTATGTCATTTCGAAGTGGCCTATTACATTAGCCATGTTTATTGAAGGCTAGAAACGTTTTTGTTATGCTCACTTGTTAAGCAATAAAAGCAATACCAGTTCTGTTAAAAAAATTTTGTTGCATCGTCTTTCCACCAAATAACAGAAAAGTATCGATAGTGGTATCGATAAAGACTCGGATCGATAAGGAGTATCGATAAAGGTATCGATATCAATAAATATTAACGATCCCCATCCCTAGTCATGCTAACCCCAAAATCCCACATACTCCGTCAGCGCTCCGTCCCGCTTCGCTCCAGACCGCCTGCACAAAGCAAAGCATACAGCCTCCGCTGTAGAGGGCATGCACAAGATGATTAAATTCAAAGCAGCGAAACATGCGGAAATGATCCATGGTTTCCGCGAATCTTTAAAAATAATTACAATTCATAAATTTTTTTGGATTCTTTCAATAATTTCATAGAGAAAAAATTTTTTTATTCATTTTTATAATTTTTTATTATTTTTTTTATTTTTCGGTGTAACAATAAACATATACCGAACCGAAAACCGTGACCACGAAACCGTGAACAGAACCGAACCGTGGATTTTGTGAACCGTTCCACCCCTAAAAGATGGCTGGATTTCCCTCCTGGATGGGATCTGTTGCCTCCCTGTCTTTCTGTCTGAGAGGGAAGAAGCACTGGATGGATTTATATGGAAGAAGGTTTAAAGTTTGAAATTTTTCTTCTTTTCAGAAAAGGTCAGCTCCACTTTTCCACCTTCTGTCACATTATAATCACAAACTTGGAAAGATTTTAGTGGAGTTTTAATCTTTACACCAACACAAAGGAAATATAATTAAGGAGGAAGAAGCAAATATGAAGAAAAAAAACTGTTAGAGGTTTTAAAAGTATGGCTTGCATTTTATATTACCCCCCAAAATCGGTGGTTAAGTTCCACCGATTTTTCAGATTTGCCTAATCAGTAAATGGAGTCCGCCTGTGTGTCATTTTATCCGAGAATAAACATCGCTGCTTTGTGAGCCTCAGAGGTATAATAGAGAACATATAAACTCATCTCGGCACAGAGCTCCAGGTCAGACCTGATGGTCGGGCCCAGCAGTTTGCAGAGCTGCACAGAAAGACATCACACACTGTTATGGGTCCAAAGAGGTCCGAGCAGATCGGGATCAGGGAGCAGAATTTTCCGGTCTACCATGTATAAACGTGCTCCTCCCCGGCCATAAGTTTGGCATAACTCAATAATGACATGCCTTAAAAAATTGATTTAACCCAATATCCGCTCATCAGCCACCCCTACATACACACACACACACCTAATAAGACCACACCATCAAAAAAATGAGAAGCAGTGCAACCAATCCCCTGTTAAAGTGAGGCGGCAGTTTGTTCATACTATGTTGGAGTCCAGCTGTTGAGCGAAGGCCTGAGAGGTTTGATGTAAAAACATGTTAAGGAGAAAAGTGGACAGGTCGGGGAGACGTTTGAACCTGCATTAGCTTCTAAAAAAGCAAAGTTAGATAAACCTCACAGTTGATCATCTGGAGATGTAATTTTTTTTCAGATCTGGTTGTTATGGATAAGTGGCAAAAGAAAGACATAAATAGTTCTGTGTGCATGTGGGGGAGACGCTAAACATGTGGAAGCACAATGCACACCATGTATAATGTGCAATTACTGTTTGACACTCAGTGCAAGAAATATATATATAAATATAAATATCCATCTTTATAAATACCCATGTAAACATCCTGTGCAATAACCCTGTATAATAATCCTACTAAAAAAAAACTCATATGTGGACGCACTGTATATACTGTATATATCCCATGCACCTTTTTCTTCCTTTGGCACCTTCTTATTCTCCTTTGACTATTTTAGCTGATGTAACAAGTACATTTCTCCACTGTGAGATCAATAAAGTCAATCAATCAATCATTCCCCACTGCAAAGCACGGTAGTGGCAGCACATGCTGAGCGGATGAGTTCCTTCTGCAGGGAGAGGCAGGTTGGCCCAGTCAAATGAATGGCATGACCAGTTGATTGATGGCCTTACACTGCAGGGGGAGAAACACAAATGCCCGCCACACTTTTCAGTTCTTTCACACTTGTACTGTTTTGCCTAACGTGAAGCATAAAAGAAGAAAATCCACAGAAGTTTGGGTTGGAATCTGAGTCACAGGCGTCAGCGATTCAGCTTTCCTGCCTTCATCAACTCAAATGAAAACACAAATAACTACTGACTTACTGTTTAATGAGTCATAATGAATCATGTTTGGGGCACAGCGTCCGTTTTATTTGATGGTTGGGGGGCAGGTTCATTATGCTCTGCTCTGCTTTAGAACATTTACTCTTATTTGAATATTTTTTTCTCACCTGAGTTGAGATGCCAACATTTGACCAGATCTCAGAAGGCTTGTTTTTTAAGTTCACTGAATACTGAGAGTAGGAACGTTTGCCATGCTGCCGATCTCCTGCTCTGCTGTGACCCTTTCATTTATTTACCAAAGTCAGCCTGGCTCCATTGAAACTCAATCCCGTTGTCTTTTGGTTCATAACCCCCCTCTGTTTACTTATTTGTCTTACCAGCAGGGAGGAGGGGAGGGGGTCTTGGCGCCCTCTGACAGAAGGAGTAACGGGATTACCTTCTGTCTTTGTTATCCTGAATGGGCATGGCTGGAATTCCCTGGATGAGCATTTCAGGAGAAATCTGGAGTTCCTGCTGCCGCTTTAGGGAGCTAGGTGTCACTTCTGGAAGGTTTCAAGCTGTTCCTGTAACCCACGGTCCCCTGAAACCTTCACTCCAAGTGTTTTAGGGCTTAAGGTCAGCCTGACCCCTGAGTTGCTCCCCTCAGGAATGCTGCGTCATGGTAACACAGCAAACACAACCGCATGACACAAGGGTTTATGGCGATGCAAAAAGCAGTCAACAGATGAATTGATTTGTTTCGCAACATTTCTATTGATCGAAAAAATACATAAGATGAGGATTTGATTTGATTTCTCCATCAGACAAACGGCTCACATGACGATGACTGATCACAGCCCATCCAGCCCGATTTGGGTTATCTCATTTTGACCCTTATTGTTTCTGAAGTTGACTTTAGGGGTTAAAGAAGAGATCGCTGCTCTCATAACAGCAGCAGGTTTTCTAGGCCTCCTGTTGGGGTGGGGGGTGGGGGGGACCTCTGCTTTAAGTGTTTTAAGTGAGTTAGCTGTAAAACTTTATTACCAGGAATGTATTTCTGAAAGCAGAAACATCCGGCGCTTGAGGAAGAATAAATTAAATCATCTAGATTTAATTTTTCTATCATCATACAATCAGGCGTGTTTCTCTAATCTTTGCTTCCTCCAAAAATCGTCGCATAAAAAAGCAATTGGTAGGAAACGGCTTGAAAGGAAAGTTAAAAATATGTGAAGAAAGCAGCTGGTGGTTGGTTGAAGAGGATAAAGGATGTCCTCCTTTCTTCTGGTCCATTCATTATAAATATACTTCCAGTTGACATCTAGAAAGGGACACATTTTACCCCAAGTTTACTGCTACATTTTTAGATTTTTCTCATCATTTTTGTTTGATGAACAGAAGTGGTTCTGCACACTTTGCTCAGGCGGGATGGTGGCATTGCTTTCTCTATAACCAGTCGCAGCCAAACCTCCTCCAGGCTGATGGGAAACCCACGGTTCGGTCTGAGAACCCATCAGACTGGTTTATCCTGCAGCCTCATACGTAAGCAGCACCTCCCAACCAAGATCCCGTCCTCACTTGCATGATTGCACAACTCTCCGGACTTCTACCTGTGTGGAACCGAGCCAGGATGCAGCTACACATAAACTCCACTGTTCATACAGATCACATTTGGGTTACTTGGAGTTAAAAATCTTATTTTTGCAGGAGTGGTTGGTTTGGATTGGTTTTAGCAGCTGGATAGTGACAGTTTGTCTTGGATCTTAGCATCATGTTTGGCACCCGCACAGCAGTGTTGCAGTTGTTTACTTAGACTGAGCTTCCTGCATGGCCCGGACCTTAGACATCATAGCATGAGCATGAGTCAGCAGTGCTGCTTAAATGTCTCAACAACCAAGCTGTAGGTGTGCAGGCCTTGACATCATTAATGTGCTACCACCATGACCTTAATCTGGCGCTGCAACCACGATACTGTAAAATAATGTTGCTTTTGGAAGGTCTGTGCTTCCTCTAACACAGACCAGATCCTGTCACATAATAAGGAGCCCACTGTGGTCTAATTAGAGCGCAGAAGACCTAAGAAACACTTTGCAAAGAACATGCATGCTCGGATTTCTTAGACCCCCTTCTAGCCTGTATCCATTGCGAGTGGACTGTTTGACAAATACCTGTGAAAATCAAGTCTGTGAAAATTCAACATCGTCAGAAATGAACTGAACATCAGGATAAGGCATTTTGAAAAGATTTGCCTCTCGAGGGCTGGAGTTCTGGCTAAATGAGTTTATTGACCTTATTGATCGATTAATGATGTATTGGTGAATTCCTTAAAATGCAGAGTTTTCTCTTATATCAGACGGTCTTTCCATAACATGAAGGGCTGTGTTTGTATACCCTCTGCTGAATAAAGAAAAGAAGCAGATCATTTTGCAGCTAAATTAAATACTGACTGAATAAAAACATAGTTATGTTTTTTCACATTATTAATCTCAGACATAAAAACATAAAAAAATGAGAACCTGTGAGTGAAAATGAATATGAAAGGTCCTTCATGAACAGAGATGAAAACTATCATTACAGACAGAGGATGTCACTCTGACACGCTGTCAGACTTAGCTCTCTGTTAGCAGGATACGTTAGCTTCCAAACAGCTGGTTCTGGTTCAGGAATGCTAGAACCTGGCTCTATAAACCCTCTATCTACCGTCCTTATTGGTATCTTGTCTTCTTCTGTAATGTCCTCAACCTTCCAGCTCTCTGAGCTCGTCAGCCATGTTGGGTGGAGAAGTTGCCACTGCTCCGCTATAAGGCCCGGCCAAATGGCCACTATTTGGGTCAGAACTGAAGGAGATCATGGACTGTTTATATTTACAGTCAGAACCATAAACTTCATCTATAGCCCCATTTACACTACCCTCTGAAAACCCATCCGTGATGAGTTCGGAAAGAGCCTGACTGTTTACACCTCATTGTAGCACGGTTCCTCGCCTCCTGGTGACGATCTATGGTACTACTGCTCTCTAGAGGGATTCAAGCAAATCAACATGGCGGCACCCGTAACGTTCAGGAAGTTCTGTCTGCTCATATCCTCTTTGTTATCTGAGAACAGAGCCTCAACTGAACCGCGCTGAGCCCTACTCATGAACTAATACCAGTTTAAGGCGGTTTGATCGTTACTGGCACGGTCCGGTTCCGTTTGGAGTGCCATATACACTCAACAGTTATCTCGATTACGGTGCTCGGACTGAACTCGGCACGGTTTCAAAAGGGTAGTGTAAATGGGGTTTATGGGCATCACAAGGATGAACAGGAATGCCCCCTTCTGGTTAGCAGCCGTATTACAACACTGGTAGCAGAATTATCTTCCTGTCAGAGCCAGGCATAAAGGGAATCATGCTTGTGTGGAAACGTTTGACACTAAAACAAAGATGCAATCTCCATTTTTCCTTTCATTTGACAAAAGGAAGTAGGAGCTGAGATAAAAAAGGGAATCTCTGGATTACAGGTCATGTCTACGTTCCAGCCCTGACCTATGGCCTTGAGATAAGACTGAGTGAAAGAACCAAACACTGAATAACAACAGCTACAATGAGCTTCCTTACCTTATCTCCAGGATAAGGTAAGGAAGCTTCCGGATGAGGAGAAAGCTGTTTCTTCTCTTCCCCTTGTTCAGGATGACCTTTGGAAGTTTTTCTTTGGAAGACTGTTGACTTTAGGAGAACTTAAAAAGGAGCCGTCCAGACCAGCTTGGAGCAGAGAGATTCTACACACTTTTATGGAGGCAAACCAATCCTGAACTATAACAACTGGACCGTTGCTCAGTGGTCCAAAGTTCTTGTTTGGTTATTTTTGAAATCAAGGTCCGGTAGTCGGGAGAAAGAGTGGAGAGGACTGGAATCCTCAGTCTAGTCTGGAAGCCCCTCAGTAGAACCACAGGCTAATGGACTTTATTCTACGCAGCGCTGATGCAGGGATTCAAACAAAAGGAGCCACAACCAAGAACAGTGCAAAGAAAATAAACATATACAGAAGCCTGGACTTCCTGTTTACTACAGTATCCCTCATTGAACTCATTATTTTTTCAAAGGGTAATTATTTGTTGGGTTTCCATTTTCTCTAAGCTATAATCATCAAAAGTAAAAGAACAGAAAAAAAGGCAAGAAACAGTTAGTTTTTTTGTAATAAATATGAATCATTTTCAAGGTCTGAGATAAGATATAAAAAAATCCTGAAGGGGTGTGCTTTGGTAGTGCAGTGGTTAGCGCACTCAACCCATGTATGAGGCCTTAGTCTTCGATGTGGGTGACCTGGGTTTGAATCTGTCCTGAGGTCCTTTCTGTTTGATGGATGGCAAGTTTTCCGAGGATAATGCAGTCCTGGTTCTCAAACTGAGATTGAAAACATAAATTCATGCAGCTTTTTAGTATCATATCGCTCTTATTGCAAACTGGGAAGACTTTCTAATGTGTATCCAGGCCGTCCTCATTGCTGGATATTCAATTCAGTTTATTTTTATAACACCAATTCACAACAAATGTCATCTCAAGGCACTTTATAGTTCAACCGGATCATCCAGTCAAATTGATTCAAAGTTTTCTATCTAAGGAAAACCAGTTGATTGCATCGACTCATTGACTCGAAAGCAATCCCTCTGGGCATTGATTGCATCGCATCCTTCAAAGGTTTAGTTTTATAAAAAAAAGTTTTTGTTCAGTTTACGTTTTCAGCACTCTATTTAAATTTGACCAACTTCTGGTGTTTAAAGTTAGTGTTGATCCTTGAAGACAGATGTCTTAATTGTCTCTGCCTGGGCAGCAGTGTCCCTGTCCATGTGTCTCCTCCATCTGTCAGCCCCTCGGTGGTTTTGATCTCCTGCATGCAGCCCAACTAGAGAGGACATCTCCCTGATTAAAAACATCTCTTTCTGTTCTCACCAGCGTGACTTGTCTCTATTGGGGGACATGCAGACCAGAAAGCCTGCTGTCTCCTTGTCATTTGAACGTGATTGTGAAATCATTTGTCCACCTTGATCTGTTATAGCTGCTTTATCCTGGAGGCCTTTATTGAGGAGGGTCCTCTGCTCGGGAAAGGCTTTAATGGGTCCCAGCTGTGCGGCACAGCTGAACAGTCCAAGTGGGAGAATGTCATTATTGTCTGGAAGTGTTAAAAAAAGACAGATGAAGAAATTTTGGCGTCAGCTCATTGTTTATATGAGTCGGGGGACGCACATTATTTAGAATAAAACTGCTCAAAAACAACTTCTGTTAAATCCTCCAATTTTCCGGCTGCTTAAACTGCTCAGTTTCTTCATCCTGAGGGACGGAGATGCAATGGGATTCGGGATGAGGATGTTTCTCCATTGGGGAAGAAGAGAACTGAGCTGAAAGGTGTTAATGAGATCTTTAACACCCGTCCTAACAACTCGCTCTAATGGATAACAACTCATTGGCCGTGTTTGCAAAGTGTTAACTTTACTGTGGATCTTATTAAAAGGCTCAGAGCAAATGGGAGGAAAACACTCTAAAACCTCCAGTGATGCTGACGGTTCTGCTGGGAGAGCTTGAACTTGACAGGGCCTGTTCACTTGTGCTGAGTGATTATAAGGAGTGAAAAGTCAAAGAACTCAGTGAAGATCTAAGGACAGTTGTAGATTTTCACAAGTTAGGATATTTTCTGGATGCTTTTCTAACTCACTGCTGGTTCTGAGTTCAGAAACGTATGGAAGTCCCATATGTTTCGAAGCCTCCCCCAAAACTCTGATCCTCACATTATATCCACATAAAAAGAATCACATTATTTATCTATACAAATATCATACATAAATTATTGATTTATTTTCTTTATTAGCCTCAAAGCTCCTAAACGAAGACATTTAGGAGTAGATATCTGTTTAAAAGATTGCATTAAGCTCAAAATGACATTTTCCTATTTCATCTAAAAAATTTTTTAAATATTTCTGTTGTTTTCTATACAACCATCGCCTGCTTCAAACAACCTGACTATGGCTACGTTTACATTGCAGGCCTTAATGCTCAATTCAAATTTGTTTGTAAAATCAGTTTACCTTGCAGTTCACATTTCCATATATATGCGACTTGTATGTGATCTCCTGTATGAAATGCATTCATACAACACAAGTATCCCTCATGCGCAGTAGAGGACGCAATGACTGTTTACGGAAGTAAACATGAATGGTGGCGCTAGAGCGCATCTAGCCGTCTTTCCCATCCTTAAAAACTCAATCTTTTCAAGATGGTTTTGAAAAAAAGACTGCTCTCTGTATCCTCTTGCGCTAATGTAGTTTTTCTTCCTGCTTCTGCGTAGAAAGATTCAGAATAGTAACCTTTGTTTACATTCAGGTCAAATGAATGGCTGTTCAGATACAGGTTGCATTTGAAAAGATCAGATACGTATCGGATTCAGGAACACAAAGGCTATGCCTGAAGTGACCCGAATCCGATTTTTCTGCCCATATGCGACCTGTATCTGATCTTTTAATCGCAGTCTGAACAACACAGATGAGATTTTTTCCAATGCGACCCAGGCCACTTGGCTATGTGGTCCTGAATCCGATACGAATCTGATCTTTTCAAATGCTACCCGTGTCTGAACAGCCAGCTCGCATTCATCCAACCTGAACGGCATTAAAACTCAACAAAGTTTACTGTTCTGCGTCTTGCTATGCAGAAGCGGGAAGAAAAACAGCAATAGCGGACGATGATGTGTAGCGCAGTCTTTTTATTTTTTTTTTACCACCATGAAAAGGTTGAGTTTTTCTGATTGGGAAAGATCGCTAGATCACGCTTGCTTGTGACATCATTGTGTCATTGCGTCCTCTAGTGTTAAATGCAGGCGGGACACTTAAGCTATATGAATATAGTGCACACACCAGATCACATACAAGTCGCATATATTTGGAAATGTGAACAGCCACGCAAACAAATCATATTTCACAAAATAACCAAGAATTGAGCATTAATACCTGCAGTGTGCAGCCATAGCCAAGTGGCCTGGGTCGCATTGGAAAAAATCTGATCAGACTGTCATGAAAAGATCAGATGCAGGTCGCATATGGACAAAAACATTGGGATTTGGGTCACTTCAGGCTGCTGTGTGAATGTAGCCTATGAGTCAAATAAGAAAAAAAACGATTGATATTTTTAAAACACGCAATTTTAACTTTGTGTCATTCACAAATGAAACAACATGCAGACGTTAACCCTAACCCAGACCCAAAGTTACACCACTGAAAATGGGAAACCTTTATAGCCCTTCACCACATCTGATCACTTCACCTACTTTCTGCCACCTAGGCGCTGATACAGATGCTCTGACCACCAGCAGCCAACAAGGCCACTGACGTATAACAGGAACAAAAAAATCAGCCTCTTTTAGCCTGATTCATCTCACTTAAACGTCTGGTTTCAACTGAATCCATTTTTTCTGTATCTGTAACCTAAACCTTGACGGGATCAGTGAAAACTCACAACAAATCTGTGTTTAAAGTTCTTGTTTCAGAAATCATTATGTTTTATAATCTCTCCTAAAACAAAAAAGCCCAATAACTCAGGGAAAGACCCAAACTGCTGAGCGAGTTACATGCTTGCATGCTCAGGAGGAGAACGTCGCTCTTTTTTCCTGCTGCTGAGATCATCAGTGAGGCGTTAACTGACAGATGACTCCAACGCTGAGACAGACGCCTCAAGGCAGACTTGGGCATATGGAAGCAGTTTTTATTCAATAATAGTTTCATTTGTAATTTTAATAACTGCTAAATATCAGGCACCGCATTAGTTTGCTGTTTCTTAAACTGCACTCCTTCTGTTCATCTCTGCTGACCGTGGGAAGGTGAAAAGACAACATTTCTGCCTGACATAAAGTGTGTTGGGACACCTTAAAAACGTCTGCTGGAATGGCTGGTACTCTGCCAGCAGAGCCAAGGAATGTTGTTTTAACTCCGCGTGAACAAACCTGACCCCACAGGCCGGGGGGGGGGGACGTCAGCGGTCAGTTCAGCCTATGAGTAATTGCACAAATATTCACAGCTCGCTTCATCACTGGAGGTATGACATGTTGACAAGAAAACAATACATCTGCAGATGGAGGGGGGGGGTCCTCTTTACTCAGATTCCTGTCTTAAGTGTAAGTACCTGTGGGGCCCCCCTCGCCTTCGTGTGGAGGGGGCCTCCATTAACACCACTTAAGCACTGATTGGTCGGGCTCTGGAGAGGAGGCCATGTTTGATCGTTATCTGTGACCAACTTCAAAGAACAGATGGTTATTAGGTAAATGTCGCAAACTGAAAATATTCTGGTCAAAGGTATAGTGGAGGATGTTCATTTTCCGGGTGATTCATCAAAATAATTGGTCTTCTTTACGTAAGGCCGTCCTACTTACTCGTCCCCATTTTCACTGAGTCTGACATAGTGGAAAAATAGCCAATCTTCTTTTGGAAAGTAAGCCTGTATGAGCGATGCAAACAGCAACTTTTAAACAGAGCGTGCACGAGGAGTAATAGGCTCGTGCACGCTCTCGCAGGCGTTTAATAGGTGTTCCCTCTCGGGAGCAGGTACAAGGTTGTGTATGTGTATTTTTTTTTTTTAAGTAGAGAGGGCGGGTCTTTTTAAAATATGGGCGGGTGGGTCTTTTTATCCATGTCCAGGCTATCAGAAATGTATTATTATTATTATTATTCCCATCCTTCATTAACAAATAGGAAATGTTCAGGTCTTTCCCTTCCCAGATCTGGGCCTCTACCTGCTGGGGTCGTTTCTGTTTCACGCCCTCTGGAATGGGGATATATTTAGCTTTTAATTAAAGACATCTTTCTCTGTTCTCCACTGAGGGATGGAGGGAGGTTGTGGACTGGTCCAGCATGTTGGACACTCATAATCTGCTGGGCTCTGTGAAGAAACACCCTCTGTTTCAGGTGCTGCTGCTGGCGCTCAGGTATACTCCGTGTTTTATCACCGTCCCATCATAAAGCTCTCAGGTTGCATCTTGCTGCTCAGAGGAGTTCATGATGCAGCCAGTGGCTTCATGGTGCTTCCTTCCTGCAGTGTCCATCATCCTTCCGCACTTAGGAAATAAAACATGACTTTGCTGTTATTCTCATAATCCATATGTTGGTCATGTTTTGCACATGTGATTAAGCATTTTGTCCATGTGTTCTATGTTGCTACTGATCACATGTGGGACCAGTGTTGATATACACTCACCAGCCACTTTATTAGGTACACCTGTCCAACTGCTCTTTAACACTTAATTTCTAAGCAGCCAATCACATGGCGGCAACTCAGTGCATTTAGGCATGTAGACATGGTCAAGACAATCTCCTGCAGTTCAAACCGAGCATCAGTATGGGGAAGAAAGGTGATTTGAGTGACTTTGAACGTGGCATGATTGTTGGTGCCAGAAGGGCTGGTCTGAGTATTTCAGAAACTGCTGATCTACTGGGATTTTCAGGCACAACCATCTCTAGGGTTTACAGAGAATTGTCCGAAAAAGAAAAAACATCCAGTGAGCGGCAGTTCTGTGGGCGGAAATGCCTTGTTGATGCCAGAGGTCGGAGGAGAATGGCCAGACTGGTTCGAGCTGATAGAAGGGCAACAGTGACTCAAATAACCACCCGTTACAACCAAGGTGGGCAGAAGAGCATCTCTGAACGCACAGTACGTCGAACTTTGAGGCAGATGGGCTACAGCAGCAGAAGACCATAACCGGGTGCCACCCCTTTCAGCTAAGAGCAGGAAACTGAGGCTACAATTTGCACAAGCTCATCGAAATTGGACAATAGAAGATTGGAAAAACGTTGCCTGGTCTGATGAGTCTCGATTTCTGCTGCGACATTCGGATGGTAGGGTCAGAATTTGGCGTCTACAACATGAAAGCATGGATCCATCCTGCCTTGTATCAACGGTTCAGGCTGGTGGTGGTGGTGTCATGGTGTGGGGAATATTTTCTTGGCACTCTTTGGGCCCCTTGGTACCAATTGAGCATCGTTGCAATGCCACAGCCTACCTGAGTATTGTTGCTGACCATGTCCATCCCTTTATGACCACAATGTACCCAACTTCTGATGGCTACTTTCAGCAGGATAATGCGCCATGTCATAAAGCTGGAATCATCTCAGACTGGTTTCTTGAACATGACAATGAGTTCACTGTACTCAAATGGCCTCCACAGTCACCAGATCTCAATCCAATAGAGCATCTTTGGGATGTGGTGGAACGGGAGATTCGCATCATGGATGTGCAGCCGACAAATCTGCGGCAACTGTGTGATGCCATCATGTCAATATGGACCAAACTCCCTGAGGAATGCTTCCAGCACCTTGTTGAATCTATGCCACGAAGAATTGAGGCAGTTCTGAAGGCAAAAGTGGGTCCAACCCGTTACTAGCATGGGGTACCTAATAAAGTGGCGGGTAAGTGTATTTCTCACTCATTTTTTTTTTCATGTAAAAATAATTAGATCGTACTCACTATAATACATTTAATATACTTGTGGATTTCACATGTGAAAATCACACGTGAAACCCATGTAACATGAGAATCATAAGTAAAATCCACAAGCAAACATCAGCACGGAGGGAATATTTTTGCCTATTAATATGGACCCTGTTCTTCTAATGGGACTGATGCTGATATGCCAGAAGCTTCTGGTGGATGCTACCAAGTCTCACGTTGTTTTCCTTTTTTTCCTCTGAGTGTCTGAAGAATGCTGCATATCCTGACTCTGGTCCTGAGTGCTGAGGTCTTTAATGAAACCTGCCTGGGTGTGTCGGACACATGTTTCCTCAGACACAAATGATTCGTCTCTTGTTCCTTACCAAGTTTCTCTCCATGGCTCAGAATTTCAGCAGCAGCCGTATGTTTTTCATCCGTGCTTCAGGATTCAGGCGTGTGCAATACATCTCTGCAGACGTTCCATACTAATAAAAAGGAGCTGATTTACCGAGCATCTGCTGCAGAAGCTTTTCTTTGAAGTAGAGAGTGACTAATGATGGTGTTACTGAGGTGAAGTCCTGACAGAACGTCAGTGAGGTACATTCGTCTCAGATACGAGTTTCAAGGTGTTGCTGCTGCTCTTCTCCCTGACCTGGAGAGCAAAAGACCTTCCTGTCTACACAGTGGGCTGATGAAGAAACATCTCACTTAGAATTAAAGGAAAAGTCCACTCAGCAAGGAATAATCAATGGGTCATTCTTTATACCTAAAACTAATACGTTCGCTGTGACGAATTTAGCGTTAATCAGGGAAAAAAATAAAAACAATGTTTTTTGTTGAGATCACTGAGTCGGGGAGCGGCCATTTTTGTCCAAATATAGTAACACCTTCCTCCTGCCATCTTCCAGCAGTGACGTCACGGTGCGGTAAGCCTAGCGCCATTCTCCCCGCTTTACAAGCAGAATCAATGGGAACTACTAGACACATCTGCAATCAACAACAATTATTGAAGATTTCCAGAGGACTTCCCCATTGAAATTCACCAGAGCTATAGTGAAACTGACAATGCCCACGTGCACGGCAGCTGGATGCTGGAATACATCGGGTAAAAGTGTGGGAAAAAAAGAGTTATTTAACCTTTCCGATTCCTGATCCTCCACGGACGGGTTAATTGTTGGATTGCCAACTTGAAGAGGGAGGATTTGCCATCAAACTTCTGACCAAAGAAAAACCCGCCATAAGTAGCCAACATTTCAAAGAAGAATGTTTTCAAGGTGACTTGGATAGTAGTGCGTTGTGACAAACACCAGATACAGCACTGGGACTTGATCAACAGCCGATACCGCACCGTGACGTCACAAACCAGTAGGTGGCAGTAGTGTTCTTTGACAAACATGGATGCCTCTTAAAATGACTCTTAAAGCTACAGTGTGTAATAATTACAGGGATATACAGTCAGAAATGTAATATATTATACATAACTATGTTATTTATCATCATCTACGAGCTCAGCCTCTTAACCTTAATATTTGCGTTGCCTTAGAATTCGTTATTTATAATTACATAGGAGCGGGTCTCGCAGCCATGGAGGCAGACATCTTTGCGCTACGGCAGCGCAGAGCCAACAAACTAGCGATTGCGAGATCGCCAAAACGTCACAACGATGTAGAAAAAATAGCGGGTATATTTATTATCTTAAGTCTACATGAAATCTATACCCTACACAGACTAATGAAATACTATCTGTAAAATTATCTATGTAAACAAACCTCATCACTTGAGAAGGTAGGTGATGCGGACGTCGTGGAAGACATTTTGTCCCGTAACGCTCGCCGTACTGTTGGGGGGGAGAAGCGGTGGGGGGTAGATGTTCATGTTGCTGCAGTCTGCAGTCTGACCGCTAGATGTCGCTAAAAGTTACACACTGTAGCTTTAATTAAAAACACTTATTGAACAGTATGTAATTATTTCATATTTAAAGTACTTTAAGAAGTTTGTATTCTGGATATGACCAGACTTTCCCTTTTAACTCTTCAAATATAAACAAAAAAAGAAGGAATGGAAAAAACAATGTCAGATTAAACTGAAAATCAGAAGTTAAATTATAAAACTTACAAATTGCATTTTTAGTCTTAATTACTACTGAAGTTGCACAAGGAAGGAAGCTGGAAGCGAACCTGCAGCTTTGCTCTTCCCACTGAGCCTCGGTTGCTCCCGGTTTTAATAATGTTGTTGGCTTTTCAGAGTCAGCGTCCTTGAAACGGTCGATATCCAAAGCAACACTTTAAAGTTTATTTCCCAGCTGTAGCATTTTATTCCAAAGGGGTTCCTAGAGAATCTGTTCTTCTTTCCCCTGCATGGATCAGACAGCGGAAAAAACACATCAAGGAGAAGTCTCAAAGCAAGACGCTTGGAAGGATCTCGGTGTGCTGAGCTTCACAAAGATGCTCTGGTTACGCCTCTGGGGTTCTGGTGCTTGCGTAGGTCACACATCAGATTGGTTTTATTAAAACAAAGGTCCGAGTATGAGAGGAAGAGGTGATTGCAGGTCAGCTGCTGGGCTGGCCCAGACCAATCACAGCACCAAAGGTGGAAGATTACCCATAATGCAACAGCGGTTTAGTGTAACCATTACAGTCAAGATAGCAGCCGCAACATTCAATAAATAATGCTTAAATAAAAATCCCCTTTTCAGTTGCCCAACATTGTGACATATTTATGTGGGCGGAGCTTAGCTGGAGGCAGGAAGATTCCCTCCAAGTGCTTTAACAGCAGTAACCAGCAGGTTTAGTCTGCTTTTTTAAATCAAAATACAGCTGTAGAAAATCCACTGCTATCTGAATATGTAGCCAAAGCTTATTTACTTTCTGGGACCGGATATTATTTATAGAATTATACTTTAGCGGACGAGTCAGATGAGTCTGCCAAGGATCTGATCGATATATCAGCTTTACTGTCTGCAGCAGCATCCGCTTCTGTGACGTGGCCATTTTTTACAGATCTGCTCATCAGTTATAGCCATGTTAGTAACAAAGCTTTCTTCACCCGTCTGAATAATGCTGAAACTGCAGCTGATGTGACTGCAGTGATGTAACTCCAGTTTAATTTAATTAAACCACGGTTTAGTTAAGCTCAACAACTGTCTCCCACTGGAAGTTCATCCAAAAGATTTTTTTGTTGGGTGGATAATATAATTTAAGCTAACAGGGTTCTGAAGGGACAATAGTGCTATTCAAAAAAAAAAAAAAGGGGAAAGAAATTAAGTGTATAAAGAACAGGGCTGTCATGGAGGAAGTGGAAAAAGAAATTAAGTGTATAAAGGCTGCTTCAAGTTGAGACCTTCTGGATCAAAAACCAGCAGCAGCACATCTGGACTTTATGAGGACATTTACTCCTTATTTATAAAAAAAATTATTTAAAGAAAAAATTGAATTCATTAACAGAGAGAACATCTAGATAATATTTAATAAAATTCCGTTAAAGTTAAAAAATTTTTAAAAAATTAAGACATTCATTTTAATTCAGACATTTGAATTCACAAAGCTTCCTGTAGAGGTGGCGAAACATCTTCAAATCTTGGAAACCAAGTCCAGTGGATTTTTTTTTTACTTTAAAGGAATGACTATGACCTGGATGACTAAAAATCTTCATCAGCCTTAAATTAAATCTTTTTTTTTTTCTTTTTTAATTTTAAGCATTATTTTTCAATTCAGTTCATTTTATTGATATAGCGCCAATGCAAAACACCTCAAAGCACTTTACAAAAAAAAAAAAAAATCAAAAACCAGTTAATTGCATCAACTCATTGACTTGAAGGCAATCCCTCACACTAGGCATGTTTGTAGGGAGGATAGAGAAAAAAAAAGTTCCTTTTAGCAGAAAGAACCTCCAGCAGAACCAGGTTCAGTGTGAGCGGCCATCTGCTGAGGCCGACTGGGGTTCAAGGAGACAGAAGCAGAGATACAAAAGGTAACTGTCAACCAGCTCAACAGGCGGCCCTGTCCAGGAAACACACAGCCAGGCAGATGAGCTCCGAGCCAGCTCCCATGTCAGAGCATGAAGAGAGCACATCCAGTTAGTCAGAGTCAGAGAAACAGTGTTGATGGCAGCAGCACAGCTGATGTTTCTCTCCAGGATGGAGTCACATCCAAACAGGAACAGACCAGATGAAGCTACTATGAGAAAAAGCAGAGATAGCAGAACATTAGAGATTAAACTAATAGATTCTGCAGAGTGGGAGAATAGAGATAGAATGAAGCAGAATGATGAAATGGGGTTCCCTATGTCCTCCAGCAGTCTAAGCCTATAGCAGCATAACTATAGAGATAGCTCAGGATAACCTGAGCCACTCTAACTATCAGCTTTATCAAAAAGGAAAGTTTTAAGCCTAGCCTTAAAAGTAGACAGGGTGTCTGCCTCACGGACTAAAACTGGTAGTTGGTTCCACAGGAGAGGAGCCTGATAACTAAAAGATCTGCATCCCATTCTACTTTTAGAAATTCTAGGAACCACTAGTAAACCTGCAGATTGAGAGCGAAGTGCTCTGTTAGGAACATAAGGAACAATCAGATCTCTGATATCAGATGAAGCTTGGCCATTTAAGGCTTTATATGTGAGAAGGAGGATTTTAAATTCTACTCTGGATTTAACAGGAAGCCAATGAAGAGAAGCCAGGATAGGAGAGATGTGATCTCTCTTTTTCATTTTCATCAGAACTCTGGCTGCAGCATTTTGGATCAGCTGAAGGCTTTTAACTACAGTTTTTGGACTTCTTTATTCTTATTATTTATGTGATTTTTTTCACATCTTTTTTTCAAAATAATCAATTTTACCATGAAATAATACAAATCACAGTTGAAAGATGGGAGTAGAGGTTAAGCACCGACCTTTGTATGGAGACCTTAGTCCTTAAAACAGCTGTCAGGGTTCCATACTTGGCCTCTTGACCTTTGTTGAAAACCTCCCCCAAATCCGGCTTCTTTACAGTCTTCTGTAAAAAAAAATGTTTGCCAACTAATGCCCTAAAAATGATATACATCATTACTTCGCTCATTTTATGGGGTGGCCAGTTGTTACCACTCCGTATGAGAGGCGCTGCTATAGACCATGACCCTAAAGAAGACTGTTGGTCAGAATTTATTTTATTTGAAATGTTTGGTATGTTTTTGTTTTCATTTACTTCCCACTGGGATTTTAGGGGTTTTCAAGTATGTTTAAGAAGCTTAATGTGAAACTGACTCTGGACGGGGCAGCAGAGAGAGATGCCTGGTCTAAACCCAATCTAGTTAGCTTGATTAACTCTGAATCTGAGTTCATGAGTTGGATAGATGGATGGAAGCTTTGCATACATTAAATCTCATCTCCATCATCTACTGTAATGACTGGAGTTTAGAGAGAAGCTCCTTATTCCAAGTTTGAAGTAAAAGTATTTTAAAGATTAACCGATTTGACCAAAATTTCCCAGGGAGATGGAGAGCAGGGCGTGGCTTCGTCTTCAGCACAGAGGAGGATTCCCCGGCCCATGTTGTTTACTCAAAAAGATGATAATGAGAACCAAAGCTGTTTCTGTTGACGGATTTAATGGCTGAACAGCTTCAAGCCGAAGGTTTTTTAACAGATTAAAGATCTGTTTCTCTTTCTCCTGTCTATAACAGCAGGAAGCTGCTTGAGGGGAGCCGTCAGAAGGTCCGGTTTAGCCAATCAGAGGCTGACTTTTTCCGTGTATCTCTGGCCTTTACTGCTAATGAACCTAGATTTAGTGACCTGAGCTGACTGATGCAGTTAGAGAGGTTGTGTGAAACCAGCTGTTCACTTATGGTGCTCTGTTGTTCAGCTCCAGACCCACCATCTATCAGCAGGCATCATATCAGTAACAATATTTGATGGAGTGTTTGGCTTTACTCATTAGCCTCCTCAAAGTGTCGTTCCAATTCCCTGTCTTGCTCTGTGATTGTTGGCAAACAGCAGGTTTCTCTGTGTTGATGCGTGGTCGGCGCTCTGTTTCCCATGTGTCTCCCACCTCATAAAAAAAACAAACGATGTGACCGAATGTTGTTTGTGAATTATGATCCAAAGCAAAGGCCTTGGACTGGAAACGACATGAGCAGAATTAAAATAATATGTTTCTCCACACAGATGAATCCATTCATCCATGCTGATGTTCACAAACAAGTTCCGACCTGCAGCTTCAGAAACACAGGTCTCTGCATGGAATCAATTTCCTACCAAATATTTAACAGTTTCAAAAGAAAACAGATCTAACCGGCTGCAAAGTGAGTGAAAATGTAACAGCTCGGATCTGACTGGATGGTCGTGATTATCCAGAATCAGAGCACTCTAAGGTGTGCAGCTGTGATCACCATAGATCCATAGATTATGTTTGCTTCACCAAAAATGTTGACTCTATGACCCAGTCAGTACGCCGTGACAGGTGCAAATGTTTTGCAAACAATCAAATATAAACCAACTAAAAAAGAAATAAAAAAATAAGCTAACACACAAAAACTCACTGCAAAAGGTAAAAAAGGAAAAAAAAGAGAGCAGTAAAGTGCAAATGCACTGCGAATACAAAACACTATGTAATGCATGAATGATGCTATTTCACAAAGACAATGGAAAGGAAAGATACTGCAAAGTAAACTTATGGGCGATAATAAAAAAAAAATCAACATCTAGAGGGGTGCACAATATGTTTTTATATGGTTTATATATTTTGATGTGTCCAAAATTAATACATATTTACTCATGGGGCGACAGTGTTGGTAGGAGTTTGCCCTGAAAATGAAGGATTGACGGTTCAAGCCCCGGCTCCGACTTTTAGTGTCGTTGTGTCCTTTGCCAAGACACTTCACCTGCATTGTCTACTGATGGTGGTGTACTACAGTGTAGCTTGCCACCATCAGTGTATGAGTGTGTGCATGAATGGGTGAATGTAGTGTAAAGCGCTTTGGTCAAGTCTCCTGACTTGAAAAAGTGCTATATAAGTACAGGCCATACTTCTGGTTTCCATTGTTGATTCAGCAACAGTAAGAATAGTAGGTTAAAGTCACCGGAGATGAAGTTAAGGCATAGCTGGATCCCAGTAGCTCCATGACAGAGCCGAGAAATTTCTTCAAGTCGAAAAACGAAAAAGCAGCAAAACAAGCGAAAACTTAAATTAAGCTTTGTGGCGCTAGTCCCAATCTAAGGAAGCAAAGAGAATCAGAGGAAATGGTTCAGTTTTTTTTTTTTCATCTGGTAAGTTAAAGCAGTAGCATTAGCGGACCTGGCAACCGGCTGGCAAACAGTAAAGAACATGATTGGGCCTGCAAATGGGCCACTAGACACATGCAATTGCAATTGATCAAATTGAACATACTTCAGGGGATACACCATGGACTCCTTGAAAGCTTGGAGGATGCTGTGTTTTACAATGTTGTCAGTGGAGGATATAGAAGATGTATGGATTTTCAGATTTATGATACTCAGATTTCTCCTGTTTGAACTAGGAGGATACCTGATGTATCTACAATCACAAAGGATGTTGGCAGAAAATTGGTAATTGATCAGGCAACTGGCAGTGGGTGACATACTTACAAAGGCTGTGAAAATTTAAGACCAGAAGCTGGGTTCAATTGAACATAGCCTGGCTGCGGTGGTTGAACTCCAAGGTGAGATGGGATAATATCTTGAATATGCATGCTCGCTTCAACAAATTTAGAATATTGGATTCGCCATGTGGAGCCAGCAAGAAAAGACTCAAGGCTGGTGGAAAAATTTCTCTTCTGTGCCGCCTACTCTCAAGACAAAAAGTGTTACTTTGGATTCTGCCTCCCCCTTATCAAAACTCCCCTTGATGTTATGGCAGAAGGGCCTAGAAGAACTGCAAATTCAACACACACACAACTAATGCTCAAATGTTGGATTGACTCTCCTGTGGCTCCAGCCTCCGATGTGACCCTCTGCTGTTTGTCTCGTGTTTATATGTGCTTTTTTTGTGCTGAAGTTTTTTGATATCCGAAACTGTATCCTGTCAAGGTTAAAGTGTGAAATATTATTTTTGTTCCTCCTCTCCCTCCCCAATGTGGCTCCTATGTTTCCACAGAGATAAAAGCAGAACTATAGGGAACCGCCTCACGGTGGGGCCCTTGGCAGCCATAAGAACGCACCAACGGCAGCATTCTGCGGCACGCTTGGACCTTAGTAAATCGTTCCCCCTATCAGCCCACCCCCCACCCCAATGTATTTGATGAACAGTTTGCACTTAAACTAAAATCTCAGTTACAAAGTAAATTGTAGTAATTTGATCGATTGATAGGTGTTAAGCAGCAGTTCTGGTCCTATATTAGTCGATGACATTCCCCCCTAGTGGTCTGGGGTTCCTCTGTTATTCAAAGCTAGTTTATGGCATTTTTTAATCTGCAAGTGTTTTTGCTACTTGCTTTCTGTTTTTTCTGTTTGCATCATTAACATCTTTGCAGTGGGATTTGTTTTTGCAGCAAATGTGCACTTTGCTGCTCTGTCTTCTCTAATTCTAGCCTTTCTCTTCTTCAGTGTTTTTCTTTGAATATATTTTGTGTGTTCATCTCATTTTCTTTTGTATTAAAAGTGCCTCTTTTTGTACTTCGCTAATTGGGTCAAAGAGGACTACTGCTTTCCCCGAAAAAGATCAGCAACATACTCAGAGCCGAGGTTTGAGCTTTAGGAAATGTTTTATATCCAGTAATGAGGGCACAGTCAGTTACTAGTGATACATGTTGGTTGTCTGTCATGAAGGCACATTCCAGGGTAGTTTAAAGTTCTGCATGGTAGCATTAAATAAAAACAGCCTTAGTGTCGTGATGAGAGTTGTTGTTCCCTCATGTTTTGACGATGCTACCATTTTGTGCTGCATGAGGTTTCTATGAACATAAATGAGACTAAGAGTAAGTTGTTTTCATCTTAACATCCAGCCAGATTCACTGATCTGGAAGCATTCTCACATGTCACGCTTGGTAATCTGCTACAACAGTTTTTAAGTTTGACTTATGAAAGTTTGAGAAAGTAATTGTGATTGTGATCATAATTGTTTTGAATTATTTGATTTTTGACAGATATATTTTCCTCACACATTTTAACTTTACCCAGCAGGATCTCATGAGAATTGCAGATTGAAGACAGTGAACCCAAAAAGCAGTTCGGTTTGGAAGGACAAACAAAATTTAATCGTATTTAATGACAAACAGAGCGGAGGGAGTTTTCATTTAATGGAAGGAAGAAAGGTTCAGGATTAGTTTTTTTGATGGATGAATGGATTTCTCTGAGATGTCAACAACAATGTCAACAGCTCTTTGATCCCTAACCTGATAAAGATTTATTGCTGCAATTATTAATAATTAAAGTTGTTGGTTGATCACACAAATCTTATATTTCATTGATTTTCTATCCTTTCAGGAACATTATCCAATGGAACATTTTTTTTGACCAAATTCAATTATTTCTTCAGTTTTTTTTGTTTTTTGTTTTTTTTACTTTAGTTTTGTATTAAAAATTCTGAATGACATTCCAACAATCAATGAAAATATAACAGAATATAACAGACTTAATGTTTGCAGTTGTGTGATCAAACAGAGAGCTGCTTTCTGGTTTTCTGAGCTATCGAGGCACTAGGAGAGGATTGTTGAATAAAAATCTCTATTTTAACAAATGAAATCTTTCTAGAACCAAACATTAACTAATTGATCAAAACAACTAATCACCCAGCCCTAAAACACATAATTATATAAATATAATTTCAGTGATATATTAATGTGGTGCAGCCTTATGTTAATGAGCCTTTTTAGTCTTTTCAGCCCAGAGAACATCATCAGCTAATATTATGTCTAATTTAGCTACGATTAGCCGTTGGACATAAATAAAGTAATATCTGGATCACAAAACAGGAACAGTTTCCTTCTAACAGGTTCCTCTGAGCTCTGATGTAATCCAAGAGAAAATTCCTCTATTGTGGGGAAATGTTGGTGCACCAGGACCAAAGTGGAATTTTGAAGTAAGAAAATTCACAAAAAAACATTTAAAATGTAGAAAATAACCCAATGAAGAACAAAATGCAGGTAAAATGAGGTCAAAATTGTTCAAATATATATTTTCATTTTTTTATTGTTATTACAAGACATGCTGAAGGCACAATCTGGGAAGATCTGGATCTGGATGGATGGATGGATGGATGGATGGATGGAGGGACTAATGGATGGATGGATGGATGGATGGATGGATGGATGGATGGATGGATGGGTGGACTAATGGATGGATGGATGGATGGATGGATGGATGGAGGGACTAATGGATGGATGGATGGATGGATGGATGGATGGAGGGACTAATGGATGGATGGATGGATGGATGGATGGAGGGACTAATGGATGGATGGATGGATGGATGGATGGATGGATGGATGGATGGATGGAGGGACTAATGGATGGATGGATGGATGGATGGATGGATGGATGGAGGGACTAATGGATGGATGGATGGATGGATGGAGGGACTAATGGATGGATGGATGGATGGATGGATGGAGGGACTAATGGATGGATGGTTGGATGATGGACGGATGGATGATGGATGGATGATGGAGGGATGGATGGATGATGGATGGATGATGGAGGGATGGATGGATGGGTGGATGGATGGATGATGGAGGGATGGATGGATGGGTGGATGGATGGATGATGGAGGGATGGATGGATGGATGGATTGATGGACTAATGGATGGATGGATGGATGGATGATGGACGGATGAATGATGGATGGATGGAGGGATGATGAAGGAATGGATGGATGATGGAGGGATGATGGAGGGATGGATGGATGGATGGATGATGGAGGGATGGATGGATGGATGGATTGATGGACTAATGGATGGATGGATGGATGGATGGATGGATGATGGACGGATGAATGATGGATGGATGGATGGATGGATGATGGAGGGATGGATGGATGGATGATGGAGGGATGATGGAGGGATGGATGGATGGATGATGGAGGGATGGATGGATGGATGGATGGATGGACGGACGGATGATGGAGGGATGGATGGATGATGGAGGGAGGGATGGATGGATGATGGAGGGATGGATGGACGGACGGACAGAGGGAGGGATGTTTATATTCCTAGATCTGAGCAGCACACGCTCAGATCTTCCGTCTGCTCAGTGATTGTGGGCAGATGTGCTGAAGTTATGCTGGTTCATGAGGTTGGGGCCAACGAGTGTCAGAGCTTCGCAGTTTGATGCTGTTGGAACCAAGTTTCTGTGTTTTGCTGCGTTTTCCATGTTCTGTTTTTTCATGTGTTGCTGCGTTTTCCGTGTTCTGTTTCTTGTGTCTTTCCCACTTCATAAAAAACATCTGCTCTCACTGAAGGTTGTTTGTGAATTTTGATCCACAGACCCTCCACTGGCAACGGCATGAATGAAATGAAAATAACCTGTTTCTCTGCACAGATGAATCTGTTCAGGCTCTCGCTCACAAACATGTGTCGACCTGCAGCTTCAGAAACAGAAACACAGGTTTCTTCTCAGAATCAGTTTCATGCAAAACAGTGAAACATTTTAGAGGACAACTGATCAAACCAGCTGCAGAGTGATTGAAAAGAAACCACGAGGAACTGTTATATAGGAATG